>NC_092641.1:1194479-1494479 GCF_039555335.1 Amphiura filiformis | reverse complement strand
AATAATGGTTGAAATTGGGTCAGGCGCCTTGCACTAGTAGCATTTTTAAGATTTTCACATAATGACCTCTTATGACCCCTACATGACCTTTCACCCCTAACTGTGTACAACTTAGAAGGAGCTTGGGTCAGTGCTTCTTGTGGCCAAGTTTGGTCGAGATTGATGCAAGCGTCTGGCACGAGTAGCATTTTAAAAGATGGTTTGACGAAAGAATCGGAAGATGAAGAATCAGATTTGCCTGCTCAACAATATATCAGCGTGACATTTCGTGCCACCTGATATAATAAGCAGTACGCTTATCACTTCACAACAGTAAATCCTATTACCTATTACAATACATCGAAAAGTGCTACAAGGTGGCGCCCTGGGCGGGGCACTCGGCGCTACAGGGTATACCTTGCACCTAGGGTACGTTCCGGACCCCCTCCCTCCCTTTTCCAGGGATTTTTGGCCACATTGTCTTCCCAAAGAACCCTAAAATTATCTTCAAATTTGAGCTCCAAGCTAAGAAATAATTGGAAGGGCACATTTCCTCAAAATCAAACCATCAAAATCAAATCTTCAAAGTTATAACATTCTTTCTGATTGATCCCAGGTTTGATGTTCATCTTGTAAGTAGGTCAAACCATACAATCATATTCTAATACCTTATGAACAAAGGAACATTTTGGTGTGGTTTAAACAAAATTTGAGCATTTTTAAATGTTGACCCTTTAACTTTGACGTTAAATTGTCCGAAGTTGACAATTCTACGTCCACAAGAATATCGTCGTTTTATAAGATGTTTCAGTACAAAATGTAAAATGTAATTTTAATATGCTTATAAGGATATCCAATCGAAAATTCAAATCATTGTCCCACTTGACTACATAGCTTAAGGGTGGTCTTAACCCTGGAATTATGGAAATTTTCGGGCTTCATAACTGCTAAATTATTAGTCTAAAGAATATAAAAGTATACATTTTTAGACTGGAAATTACTTGCTGAATTCATCTGTGAAGTCCAATTTGGGCCAAAATGCTCATTTTTTGAAAAAATCCAAAAAAAAACGGGTTTTTTGGCCCAAATTTTTTCGTGCAACGTAACAAAAAAATTGTTTGGCCAAAAAAAAAAATTTTATTCATTTTTAAAAACTAGATAAAAAAAAGGACCGTTTTTTCACTTTTTTGAATTTTGACCAACTTCACCAAAAATATTTGAAATTTGGGCGAAAATCAGGCATTTTTTATTTTTTTTGAAAATTTTGCATTTTTTAACCATTTTTGGTGCAAATTTCTCAAAGTTAGTCAAAATGCAAAAAAATAAAAAAACGGTCCCTAGATATTTTTATGTAGGCTAGTTTTTAAAAATTAAAAAAAAAAATGTTTTGGGATTTTCTCCAAAAATGAGCATTTTGGCCCAAATTGGACTTCACAGATGAATTCAGGAAGTCATTTCCAGTCTAAAAATGTATACTTTTATATTCTTTAGATAATAATTTAGCAGTTATGAAGCCCGAAAGTTTTCATAATTCCAGGGTTCAGACCAACCTTAATCACCATTTTATTTCCTTAACAGTCGCAAAACCATTTTCCATCGTTGGAGAATATATAGTTAGTGAAGCAGCCGGCGCCATAGCCATCACTATAACAAGGACATGTTTACCGGATTGTTCAAACGCAGGAGTAGTCGGTGAGTTTAAAAAAATCGAAGTAACTATACACATCTTATTTAGATAAGCCATCTTAGAATGGGATAATTATTGTCTCATTAAGGGATCGGATAGCGACGTTTGCACATTATTTTGTGTGACCTAAGAGCACATCAGACACGCCATGTGCATTCTGAATACGAGGAATGACCATTTAATAACAAATAATTTTGATTTTTTTTTTTAATTCGCGATATGATACAAATGTTATGGCAAATTATCAGTCATCGAAGTAAACTTTATAAATTGAATGATATGTAGCGAGGAAAAGCCGACTATCATTTGCAATTTTTGACCTTTTGTATTGATGGTATACTTTTTCCCCAAAAGATCTAAACTTTTAAAATACTGTGCAAACGTCGCTATCCGATCCTTTAAGCTGAATAGTTAATGTTTTTGGGCACGGTGGCTCAGTGGTTACGGCCTTGGACTCATAATCTGAGAGCTTGCTCGACGTGCGTGGGTTCGATTCCCCGTCCCACCACCGTGTTGCGCCCTTGGGCAAGGCGCTTTGCCTCGCTTGCCTCACCCCACCCAGGTGCAATGGGAAGCTGTTAGGGGTAGTCACAGTCGTTGTACTGATGGACCCTGCGCCAAACTTGTAGGCTGCAAACGTGGTTCCGACATATTCTAATGACGGCGGAATAAATGTAAAGCGCTTAGAGGCTGTTTACGGCATAAAGCGCTATATAAATGTCTGCATTTTGTTTTTTTGGCCGAATGTTTTTAAAGGAGGAGCACACCACAAAATGTATAATCACCTTTTTTGAAAGACACTAATGCTGTGATGATCACCATGTTATTTTAACAAGTCATTTTGCTTAGCTCTTCATACTCCAAAGTAACCTTCATATACGGATAAGAGGGTAAGTTCCATTACCGATCAGAGGTAAACTATTCATTCATTCATTCATTTATTTATTTCCACAATTCACATAGAAATACAAAATACGCATTAAAATACCATCAAAGAATCATGGAGGAGATGGCCGAAAGGCCAGTAAGGATAGAGGTAGCCATCCCCTTTAACAGAAAAGTTACCAAACAGAAAATTCAACAGCAAATAATAAAAATTAAAAATCAACAAACAAACAAAAAAGAAACAAAAAAAAAAACTACAATGCTCGTCAATTAATCATATTTTGAAATTAAATGTCTTTTGTACACGTTCCGGAAATGTTTCACTGAATAAGACGCTCTTAAAGATTTTTGCAATGAGTTCCATAATATAGGACCAGCTGTACGGACAGCGTGATCGGTGAAAACCCTGCTATTTTTAGTCAAGTTATAGTTATTAGCGTTTCTTGTTTGGTAATCATGAATATTAGATCGTAGGGTAAATAAACTGTCAAATAAGCTCGGTAATTCATTAATACTGTACTTATACATAAAAACTCCCAATTCTAATTTATAGGTGTCATTGTTTGCTAAAATGTTATATTTGGCAAACAAGGGGGCTGTATGACTTCTGTAATGACTACTGGCAACTGTCCGTATCGCCCATTTTTAGAGTTTCACAATTTTATCCAAATATGTTTTACATGTGTTTCCCCAAATTAATATTCCATAGTTCAAATAAGGTTGAATAAAGGTACAATAAAGAATGCGATCTGGTACAAAGAATTTGAGTTTGTTCATTACACCAATATTCCTTGAAATAGTTTTTGCTATACAGTTAATATGACACCTCCATGTTAAGTTTTCGTCTATGAGTACTCCCAGGAATTTGGTATTATCTACCCTTTCTAGAACGATTTCGTCTAAAATTATCTTAACATCTACATTACAGACAGTTGTTGTTGAATCAATATTTATCCAATTCTTGGACGTCATATGTGGTGTTCCCAGAATCATATAATTGGTTTTACTGGCATTTACTGATAATTTGTTTGCTCTGAACCAATTACTGACTTCCTTTAGTTCATTGTTAATTAACCAAAATTTGCTTCTTATATCTTTATGCGAGTATAGTATTGTGGTGTCGTCTGCAAACAGAATAAAGCTAAGTACGTTAGATGTGTTAGCAATATCGTTTATATAAAGTATAAATAGTAGAGGTCCCAATATTGAACCTTGAGGGACACCGCATATGATATCTTTCATGTTGGATTCACACGAGTTATAATATACATATTGTTTCCTGTTACTTAAGTAATTCCTAAACCAGTCCAGTACAATGCCTCGGAATCCGTAGTGTTCTAATTTGTGGGCTAATATGTTATGGTCTATAGTATCAAAAGCCTTTGAAAGGTCTAAAAATACTCCAATAGTAGTTTCATCTTTTTCTACCGCATTATTAATTTTATCCACTAAATGTATAATGGCCATATAAGTAGAGTGATTGCTGCGGAAGCCAAATTGATTATCATTAAGTATTTTATGACTGTCAATATAAGCAATACATCTATTAAAAACCAATCTTTCAAGTATCTTTGAAAAACAAGGCAATACCGATACTGGGCGATAATTCGAAAACACTTCAGCGTCTTCTTTTTTGTAGATTGGTATTACCTTTGCTACTTTTAATTTTTGAGGGACAATACCTGTTGTGATAGAAAGATTGAAAATTGAGGCAAGTGGCTTTACAATTTCGATTAAATTTACAGGGCGGCATTGACGGGTTTTGAAGTAAAACAACCAAAAAAACAAAACAAAACAATCGTCCACTAGTGAGACAAAAAACCCTATTTCGCCCAATGATGATTTAAAAAAAAAATTCAAACCGAACTGTATAAAGCGCCGGATGAGTGCGATATAATCGTATCAACCATTTGCAGGAGGGTTTTTTGGGTGGGGTTATACAATCTTTTATAGCCAGATAATACCGAAAACAATTATATTTTATTTTATTTGCAAAGAGTTTCCATAAAATTAATTTGAACCATTTCAGTGTTCCAGAACAGTGGCGTGACAAACGGGGGTGGCATTTTTGTCGGTCGTGAAAATTAAAGGGAGTTATAAATAAGTAGTTAATTATTTTGTTATTGAAATTGGCAGCAGAGGCCTCATTACTGACGACAATAAGTGCAATATTCAAAACATTTTCACCTCTGTTTCATTGGGTAATAAACCCCACAAAATACTGTGCAAGAAATTTCAAGCCAACCTCAGTAAACGTGCAATACTGGCTTCATATGCAATCTTTTACTCCAAATATGACCAGGACTGGTCAATCTCCTAGGTGCTTTTGTAATCTGTACATATCTTGAAATGTTTATTGTTTTTAATATATTATGTTTACTGTCTTTCATCCATTTTACTCCTGCAGAGATATGGCAACTGAATTCTTTCTGATGCCATACTCTTGTCTGGATTTGTATGTCTACTTTTCGATCTGTTTTGATGTAATTGTATTTAATAAAGATTGAAATGAATAAATAAAATAAAAAAATTGATAACTGCGCATTAGTTATTTGCAGGGCATTGTGAAAAATCTAAACATTTTGCCTTTGGAACTTATAGTTCTTCGAACCTTTGATCCCAAATATAAAAATATCACATATAAACTGGGCAACTACAATTCATATGTGAACATACCGTTACTGTCCTTTGTTTTTCTTTGCTGATAAAAGTTTTGAAGGTATATCGTGTTATACCGGAAGTGACTCCTTAATGATCTTTGACCCCAAATAAAAAAACACATAAACATTGGATAACAACAATTCATGTGTTAACATACAGTTACTGTGCTTTGTTTTTCCTGGCTAATAAAAATTATTGACGGTATTTCGTTTTAGACCGGAAGTGACCCCTAAATGACCTTTGACCCTAAATAAAAAAAATACCACGTCTACACTGGGTAACAACAATTCATGTGTGAGCATACCGTCACTATGCTATGTTTTTCTTTGTTAAAAACTATTTTTGAAGGTATTTTGTTTTACACCGGAAGTGACCACTTAATGATCTTTGACCCCAAACTATAAAGGATGTAATTTTTTTAAAGAAGTTTCACAATTCTTTAACGCGGTCCTCGTGCGTTTGGCGCGAGGTTCATACCACTTATAACCCATGTTAGTATAATAGCCTTATAGTGAACTGTAATGTCCCAAGATGTTTTCTGGTCATGAGGTTTGTTGTCAACAAGTTTGAGCCCAACACACCTTGCAAATGTCCAGAAAATTGAATTATAAGATTTTGGCCCCAGATGACCTTTGAACTGACCCCTGCAAAATGTTCCAAAATGTTTCCCTGGTCATGAGGTTTGCTGTCCCACGTACCCCTTACTAGAGCAATATTGACAGAAACCAACAGCCTAACAATACCTAGCCGAGGGTGTAACCCCAGCTGGGGGTGTAACCTCCACCCCAGCCAGGTACGAATAAAGAACTAGACATAGCTGTGGCTTAAGACCACGAACACAGTCGTGGTGTGACCCCTTAATGACCTTTAACCCCAAAATCTCTAGACATTGGGTAATGCCAATGCACGTATGCACGTGGCATCACTCTAGACATTGGCTAATGTCAATGCACGTGTGCACGTGGCATCAATCTGCTCTATTATTTGTGCCAGAAGTGACATTTTTGAAGGAATTTCGTTCTATACCGGAAGTGTCCCCTTAATGACCTTTGACCCCAACTATGTGTACACCCCCATAGGCACTGGGTAATAACAAGTAATAACACGTTTTTGACCCCTATGCGTGACATTTGACCACACGAATTACTTGTGACATGTAGGTCCATGGTCAATGATGGTTGTGACCAACTTAGGTCAAAATCGGTGTAAGAATGTGAGTGCTAGAGCAATGTAAAGGTACCGTATAAGAACCTTTATAGAAACAAATTAAAGTCTGTGCTAAGGAAAGCTAAGAACAATTATTTCACTCATAAATTAGAAAATTACAAGCATGATATGAGAAATACTTGGAAAACTTAAAAAAATATTTTGAATAAGAATAAAGTTTTAAAACAGTCTAATAAATTTCGGGACAAAAATAACGGTTTAACGAGTTCTTTATAAACATTGGTCCAACTCTAGGTCAATCAATTGACAGTATTCCTGGCATTGACTATTCACATTATCTTTCAAAGAACAACAACAGCGTCCTATTTACACCCATTACTGAACGTGAAATTCTCAAAATAATCTGGCAGAGTACCAGACTGTCTGAAAAGTGCAGAGGTCATTCCCCTGTATAAGAAGGATGAAAGTGATTTGTTTTGCAAACTATCGTTCTGTTTCTGTTTTACCCATTCTATCAAAGATTCTTGAACGTCTTGTATTCAACAGATCTCTTAAGGTTAGTTTTTTTGAGATGTTTACTTAGATACACATGACATTTTGGTCTATTGCCATTTGGTCTAATACCATTTGGTCTAATTCCCGTTTCGTATATATTCAATTGGTCTATTACCAGAAAGGCTAATTGCCATTTAGTCTAATAATCATATAGTCTAATGTCCATTTAGTCTAATATTGTTTGGTCTAATATCCAGTATGTCTACAAACCATATAGTCTAATAACCATTTGATCTAATATTTTTTCAATAACCATTTGGTCTAATAACCATTTGGTGTAATAACTGTTAGGTCCAATACACTTATGGTCTAATAACCAGTTAGGCTAATACCATTTCGTCTATTTGCCAATTCGTCTAAAAAATTGCCATTTCGTCTACTACTGGTTACGGGCTGAAAATACATGTAATGAGGCGAGCAAGTGTTATGTATGAATGGCCAAGTGGACCAAAAAACGTGTAAGATTATACGTGTAACCTTACACGTGTAAGATGGCATCTTACACGTGTAAGATTGCATCTTATACGTCTTAGAATCTAGCGGGTTGCTTAAATTGACGAATCATAATAAAGAACCCATATTTAAACCCCAAACAACCAATCATCTTACGCGTATTCATCTTTGACCAATGAAATCTCGACATAGCTTTTCTTACACGCGTAAGAATTGCCCATTAGGGATGGACGGTATTCAAGTTTGACTAAAACATACGACGAGCGTCAAATAATCTCAGCCACGATATCGATAATACTTTGACCTCTTGAAATTAATTGATATTGAGTACAAATTGACTCCAGATATCTGAGAAAAAGTAACCAGAAAGTTAGATAAATTGGGCTGTGACCGTGACGGTCCAACAATCGGAACAATTCCTGACAGAGTTTCGGCATACAATACAGGACATTGTAGCACTCATACAAATTTAGAAAATGCCTTGTTTAGGATGTTCGTGACGAGCTCTATACTTATCCTCGGTACGCCGCCAATAATATCTGATAATATCGCGTATCGTCCATCACTAAATTCAAAATCTTACACGTATAAGAAGTCGTGGGTGTTTACAAATCTAAAAACGTCTTTACATATTATTGGTCGATGTTTGCAACGCGTAAGATGATTGGTTGTTTGTGATCTCTTACTCTGTGATTCGTCAAATTAAAAATCCCGCTTCATTCTTACACGTGTAAGATGCAACCTTACACGTATAAGATGCATTTCTTACGTGTATAAGATGCAATCTTACACGTGTAACCTTACACGTTTGTCTTACACGTTTTTTGGACCACTTGGCCATTCATAGTTATGAGATGAGCACATGTAAACACAGGTACTATATGTATCAGTAGAATAATTGTTATTGTTTATTGATATATCCAAAAATGAAGACTGATACATGTAGCCTGCATGTATTGCCTACTCGAGTGAAAGTGATATTTTGCCGGACTATTTGTCCTTCTTTCATCCATCTATTAAGGGTAATATGATAATAGGCTCATCACGCATCACGCATCACCGGGGGTGCCACGGGTACAGATCATTTGCCGGTATTGCCATTCCAACATTAAAACAAATTAGGTTTCATGTTTTTATAATACATGTAGGCCTATAGACCAGTTTACACTGTTTATGAAACATGCTTTAGCCACGGTGACCCTGGACTATGACCTCACACTCACAGTATGTGTAATAGCGTTATTGCGCCTATGCAGCCTCGCACGTGCTATTAGACCAATCGGTTAGTATACCAATTGGCTAGTAGACTAAATGGCTTGTTAGACCAAATGGTTTGTAGACCAAATGGCTATTAGACCAAATGGCTATTAGACTTATTGTCTATAGACCAAATGGGTATTACACTAAATGGTTGTTAGACTAAATGGTTTTAGACTTATAAGCAAACTATATAAGCGCCAATATGGTTTTAGAAAGAACCACAGAACATATATGGCAGTGATAGATTTGGTGAATAAAATTACGGACGCAGTAAATGAAAACAAATTTACTGCTATATTGGTAGAATTTTAAACGTGAGCTTTCGACACGACGACTCTGTGTCTTTTTCAAACTGATGGAAACTGGTTATTGATCTGGGTTGTCACATGAAGAGCTGGCGATGCCATGTGACAGAATAGGTTCGTAAACCGGTGGTAGCTGGTGGTGGCCGTTGTCCTTGTTGCACGGTTGTTTGATGTGTATAGAATTGGCTTCATTATTAACTAAATGCAAACTATAGATGGCGCTATTTATCCTAAATCATATTTCTTTATTTGCAAGAGGTAGGTGATTAATACTGCTATTAAAACAGCTGGAATAGGTGCAACAAGCAACAAGGAAATTTTATAAACATGTTTTATCAAACAATAAAAGGAATAATTTGTATTAAAAGCTTGAAAGAGTAATTTCCAGTAACTAAATAGCGCCACCAATTTTGTCATTAATAGGCACATTTTATATCCGAAAAAGCTTTAAAAAATGCTATAAAAGTGAATAATTTGGTAAAAGAGGGGAAATTAAAGTTGCGAATGACTCAAAAGCATCTGTATACATTAGCATGATATCGCGTTTAGCTGTTTGAGCCTAAAAATTGGTTGTTCATTATGTTTTGTTTGAAAAACTAATAAATAATCCCTTCCAACAACTGTGGTTGAGAGTACTGGGGTGGCGTCTGATGTTGATTGCTTCCCTTACACCTCGGTTAAACCAGTTGGAGTCCTGATCCAGCACTTTCACGTCCTTCCACGCGATGGTGTGTTTAGTGGCCTTGGCGTGTTGAGAAACTGGGGAAGAGGTGTTGCTCTTGCGCTTATGTTCATTCAACCTGGTGTTTAGCGTGCGTTCGGATTCTCCAACATAGGCAGCAGGACAGTTATCACATGAAATGTGGTAAACAGTTCCAGAACGTTGTTCCTTGGCGGTTTTATCTTTAGGGGCCACGAGATTCTAACGGACCGAGTTCACCGGTTTGTAGTGTGTGTGCGAATGCCCTTAGCTTGAAATAGGCGAGCAACAGTCTCAGATGCCCCCTGTATGTAGGGGATAACCACACTACCTTTGGCCGGGGATCTATTTTGATACTTAGCTTTCTGTTTGTCCTTTTCCTTGTTATCACTGACTGCGAAAACCCATGGCTCATAGCCGCACTGGTGAAGACTCTGCTTGATATGATTCAACTCCTGCTGTCTGTCTTCTTCGCGTGTAATGATTGTGCTAGCTCTATGGGTTACACCCAGCCTGTGTTGCAAGGGGTGATGCGAACCAAAGTTTAGATATTGGTCCGTGTGGGTAGGATTTCGGTATACACCACACGTCAAGGACCCATCAGTGCCATCACGCTGTCTCGTGATCAGAGTGTCCAACATAGGAATACAGTTGTTGACTTCCGACTCCGTGGTGAATTTGATGGCGTCATTGATGCTGTTGATATGTTGTGTGAACTCGTCTACATGCGCGCTCTTCATGATACAGAAACTGTCATCCACATAACGATACCAGACTTTGGGTGGATGGGGCGCTGTCTTAATAGCACGACGTTCAAAATCCTCCATGAATAGGTTTGCGACGATGAGAGAGACTGGGGACCCCATCGCCGCCCCCTTACGTTGGCGTTAAAGACACTCATCGAACTGAAAATATGTCGTTTTCAGACAAGAGTTCAATGACCTGGTCCGGGTTCAGGTTGGAACGCTCATAGAGAGTGTCATCGTTTTCCAGTAATTCGCGAATGATGTCTATTGATTGATCAACCGGGGTGCTTGTGAATAAGGCGGAAACATCATATGAAATAAGAACTTCATCATCCTCAATCTTGACCGTACTCAACTTTTCAACTAAGTCCTGAGAGTTCTTGAGGTTGTACGGCGTTCTCCCCGCTAGGGGGCCAATAATGTCAGCGATAAATCTTGCGACATCATATGATATAGACCCCATGCATGATACAATCGGCCGAAGAGGGACTTCAGTCTTATGTATTTTCGGAAGCCCGTAAAAGTTGGGAGTATCTGCAGATGTGGGATGCAATTTCCTTTTCTCAAGGGTGGTTAGAGCATTGTCTTTAACAAGGTTCTGAAGGATGGTAACAAGTTTAGACTTGTACTGACTAATTGGATCTTTGGTAAGTCTTTCATATTGTTTTGATCATCAAGCAATTTCTGAGCTTTGTCTGTATAATCCTGTTTGTTCAACACCGCCGTGGCTCTGCCTTTATCGGCAGGTAAAATAGCGATCGTTTTATCAGCCTTGAGGTCTTTAAGGGCCGTTCTTTCCTCACGAGAAATGTTACTTACGAGAAGCTTAGCCTTACCTAGGATACCAGCTGTTTTGGATTTATCGAAAGCGTTCTTGGAATTATCGAAAGCGTTCGATACCATTGATCACTCAATACTTCTTAGTAAATTATACCATTATGGTTTCAGAGGTGTATGTTATGACTGGTTCAAAGACTATTTGTGTAACAGAAAACAGTTTGTAACTTACAATGGTGCTTCATCAGAGAGCAAAAATATCACTTGTGGCGTGCCTCATGTGTCAATATTGGGGCCACTGCTCTTTATCTTGTATGTTAATGATATCCATCTTGTTACAAATTCTCTCGATGTTATATCCTTTGCAGATGATACTAATTTGTTTTTTCTCACACAGCCAACTTGAGGAGGTAGAAACAGTTATGAATATAGAGCTTACTCATATAGACAGATGGTTTAAAGTAAACTAAACTGCTACTTAAATATAATATTTTAAGCATCAAATATATGTACGCTCTAGAGCTTGGGGCATTCATATATAAACATACAAATTGCTTATTATCAAATGTTTTGACGACCTTTTTACAAAGCACTCTGAAATTCACGCTATAAACACTAGATATAAAAACAATATCATCTTACCTCGAGTCAAGAAAGTCTTTTGTGATAAATCTATTAACTATGCAGGTATAAAGCTGTTGGAATGTTATTGATTCTGGTATCAAGTGCTCGA
Source organism: Amphiura filiformis (assembly GCF_039555335.1). Classification (NCBI taxonomy): domain Eukaryota; kingdom Metazoa; phylum Echinodermata; class Ophiuroidea; order Amphilepidida; family Amphiuridae; genus Amphiura; species Amphiura filiformis. The sequence goes on along the minus strand of NC_092641.1, from coordinate 1,482,571 downwards.
CATCAGTGAAGCAATTCCGGAAAAAGTATAAACATCATCTTATGCAAAGCTATTCTTAATTGCCTTTTTTACCAATACATACAGTTTTTCTTTCATGTGTACTTCATCAATATGTTGGTCACTAATATCATTAATTTACTTTCAATAATTAGTATTTAACATGTGCATGTTTTCTTTTAATTTTCAACATAGGATATGTCATTGATGGACATTACAGTTGGTTGGTCGGACTCGGCATCTTTTGTCGTCTACCAACCTGCTGCCATGTTAAATAAATGCCATACACCTGTATCAAGTGGTTACAGAGCTACATGCCTCTGGGCCTCAACTGTAATTCCTGCACTCGTCGTTGTATTATGCATTTCCATATTTTATTATATATGTATTATTCTTTATATCTTTAGCTTTATAATGTATTATTCCTATGTATTATTCTTGTATCATATAATGAGTGAAAAGATAATAATAAATCTATCTATCTAACCTGTACGATATAAGACACAACCTAACGTCACGGCTGAGTAAGAAGAAGATCTTGTAAGAAAAAAGACACAGCCGTAGTAAAGAAAACATAATTAATATTCAATTACACGTATTATTATTTCTTTCCAGTTGTAAACACGGCAGATTATATAGCAACAGCTTATGTTGACTATATTCCTCTTCAGGAAGAACCCGTAAATGTTATGCCTGGTGAAATTGATGCTACAGTTAGCCTGAGTATCGTTGACGACGCCGATGTAGAGCCGAACGAGATTCTGGTGGTGTATATTGCAATTCAAGTAAATGGAGAAATCTATCATGACTCGTTTACATACGTTACTATAACAGACGATGATTAAACAAATATTAATATTTAAAAAAGGCATGGCTTTAGAAATTAAGATGCAATTATCATGATTATTGATTAAACAATCCTCTTTTTCTGTAATACTCAGTCTAACAGTTGCTAAGCCCCATCTGAAAGGGGGGACCAAAATTAATTTTGAATAAAAGCTGTACCACTACATAAAACAGCCGGGTATACGGTGACTTTATTAGATTTCGTTTTTAATATTAAATGTTAATATATAAATATTTGTCCACCTCCATAATGTACTTGCAAAAGTGTAACACCCGTTGAAACATCGTCGGTTATGATGTAGGCATTGTTATTATTAATCTCACATAATGCATGACTTGGCAAGGTGTGCCCGGTGAATAGACTGACCAATACGTCGTGTGGTCTATCCAAAAAGGAGGTATCTGAAGTAGCTGCTACATGTAAACACAGATCGTAAACAACCAGGCTGTAATCTTATAAATTACATAAAAATTGTAAATGTCTTTCAGAAGAGTTGCTTGTTTGAATGTTTGAATGTCTCTGGAATAACACAATAAACTATTAATATATAGGCTACGTACATTTACGATTTATTGAAAGATATGAGCATTAGGCAGCTATTGCAACAACAACCAGATAGAATTTGGTCAATGTATTTTGCTATATCAACGCGGAAAACGTGCAACATAACCGTTTGCAAAATACATTTTTGCTATAACTTTGCATGCACTTCAATATGATAAAAGCTCCAGGAAGAATTTCAAGTTGTCATTCATCAAGTAAGTAACTCTAACCTAGGAAATTTGTGACATTTTTCAGTACAGATTATAAGATATAGTACATGAGTAATATTCAAAGATTTATTTGCCGTTTGCGAGACGATTTCAATATTTTTCATACACCAAAAAAGTCAAATAATTAACAGATATGAATTTCCATGGGCAATTTAGCCACACTTTTGGTTCTCCTTGCCCCTATAATATACATATCTTACTTGTCACCAATACGCTATAATTTTTGAGAAAAATTCAAAAATAGGCACAAAATTGGGCAGGGGTGTAGTACCCCCTTAACATTGCTTTAATTGGTGACTAGATATTTTAATATTTGCATCAAAGATCGATGTTGTGTTGTAATATCTTTTTACTATTGTGTTAGTCGGTAGCCAGAACATTGCGAAGAAATAGCAACATTAAGTTTTTGGAGGGGTATAATAATATATATATAAACCGTTCAATACAAAATGCATTGAAAAATAACAAACGTATCCCACGAACTTGTTGCACATTGAATAATTATATAAGAGACAACATTAATGTAATGTAAAATGGCTTTGCATCCATATTTAAGCTCTTTCAAGTTAGTTGGTAGCCAGAAGAACATGGGAAAGAAATCGTAATGTTAAGTTTTTGGAGGGGTATAATGACACGTGCAAACCGTTGAACACAAAATGCATTGAAAAATGAAATTAAAATGCTATCACTTGTTGCACATGAATAATTACATAGCACGCAATATTATAAATGTATCGTAAATCAGCTTCATATCCACTTAGAAATAAACTATTTGCAATTGTGAAGTTCTTGGAAGTTGGTCTTTTGTTAAATAACTGTAATTGTTGACATGTTGTAAAAGGTTAATTATTCAGATTTTGTATGTTATATGTATGTGTTGAGTTAATAGTTTAACATTAACCAAAATATCAACATTTTGAAAGATATTGTAATATTTAATGTGTTAGGGGAATAATGAGATGTGCATATGATTATTGACAAAATAAATGTAATCACTGGTTAATATATTGCGCATTGAATTACATGAGACACTATATAAATACCTTGTAAATCAGCTTTCCATTCATATCATGGGCAATTGCTAATGTGCCTTTTGTATAATGTTAGCTATTGAGCATTTGGTATATATTTGTCATTATTCAATGTAAATTATCTGGTGTTGTATTAAATATCAGATTTTGTTGTACAAGTCCAGAAATTTACTCACGTTTTAGACGGTTCATCTTTCGTGCGGAAAATTTCATCAGTAATGCGCCGATGCAGCCGCTGCACCACCTCTGGTCCTCCTACTCTCATCCCCAGGGTGTGTAGTTGTTTGCAGATGCCTGGTCGTATACATGACTCAAAGAATAAGTTCTGGACTTGTACAACAAAATCTGATATTTAATTTAATCATATCAGTCCTGATGAACTTATTCAAAGGGATCTGGTGTTGTAATTTTACCAGTGTTAGTAGTCAAATTGCTCACATTTTTGCCCAAAAAAACACGGAACATGTCTAAATTTGACATTTTATTTAGTATATTCCCAGCAAACACAGAAATATTCTTAAAATGTTTATTTTAAAACGTTTAAATAACATTTAAATGTCGGGTTATATAAAGGTCATGAAAACGTTTTTAAAACGTTATTGCAAATATGTTGGGCAAACATTTTTACAAAATATTTTTCAACCCCAAAATAATATCCTGTTTAGAATGTTTTGTATCAAGTTTTCAAAATGTTTTTGAAATGTTATTAAAACGTTTTTATACCCTTTATATAACCCGAAATTTAAACGTTTTTGGTAAACATATTGTGTTTGCTGGGTTAGTATATTAGTTTTCACTTAACACGTATTATTTGTTTTGTACTATGTAAAACGTTTGAAGATGTTCTTTAGGCGTAAGTGCAATGCAATTCGGAGAATTCAGAGAAATAATCAGAACTGAATTAGGATGAACAAAAATAAACAGGCAATAATTTTGAGAGCAGCCTATTATTATTAGTCCGAATGGTCATTAGTCCGAACATGGTTACAGTTAGGGTTAGGGCTTAGGTTGTAATAAGGATTAAGTTTAAGGTTAGAGTTTAGGGTTTGGGGTTTTGGACTAATGACCCATCGGACTGTCAAACAATACTTTTCATTTTCTGAAATTAACATCACAACTAAAGGTAAATTTCACAAGTTTGACTTATATTATTATGCTATAATATATATTTTCAAAGGCACTTATCTCTTATGTCTGCCGACATGTTGTGGGTTTTGGTAGGAACGGGTCACCGTATGTGAACAGAACAGAAAAGACACTACTACTTTAAACATATAAATTAACTCTGTGCATGTATCGTAAGGACTTACTGCATGTTGAATGACTATACATACATACATACATACATACAATATTTCTATAGCGCTTTTTCACAGTTCAAAGCGCTGCACAGACCAAATAAAAACAAATGAAATTACAACAATTCAAAAAGGTGGGTTTTAAGATGCCTTTTAAAGATCTGCAGTGACGGGGCCTCTCTGATGGAAGTGGGCAGTGAATTCCAGTGGCGAGGACCGTACACTGAGAACCCACGGTCACCTGCAGATCTTTTGGTCCTGGGAATAGCAAGTCTGGTAGCGTCCTTGGATGAGCGAAGATTACGTTTGCTGGAATGGGTGTTGTACATAGAAATTAGCTCAGACAAGTAGGTAGGGGCACTGTTATTAATACACTGATACATGAGAACAAGGATTTTGAAGTTAACTCGCTGCTTGACTGGGAGCCAGTGAAGACGGGTGAGGTAAGGTGATATATGATCGCGTCTACGAATACCGAAAATCAAGCGAGCAGCTTTGTTTTGAATGCGTTGAATTTTCGCGAGTTGGGCTTCGGTGATACCAGCAAGCAGCGAGTTACCATAATCGAGGCGGGAGCTCACAAGGGCTCGAACAACATGATGACAATTTTCTTCATTGAGGTACCGCCTTATACGAGAAATATTTCGGAGTTGAAAATTAAGAGTACGGCATAACCCATTTACATGATCTGACATAGACATAGTACTGTCAAAAATAATACCAAGATTACGGACCTTATTAATAGATTTAACGGTAGTTGTGCTATAAGGTGTAATGTAAGCCCATACCATTTTATTAGATCCAGGTGACTTGCGCACATAACAATTTATTTTATCTCTTTGCTAATGCACCAAGTAGAGCAGGGGTGACCAAATCTTTTAGATATGAGGGCCACATGGCGAATTTCAAATGTTGAGTCGGAAATTGGGCGTGTACTTGAAAGTTTCAAGTGCGACAATCTACTATACGGGGTCATGATTGTAAATGGAGAAACAATCGTATTTATTAACGGAACGAGCAGAACATTGTGAAAATTCCCACAGACAGGGGCCATCGTGACAGACATTAAGAAACAGACACAGTTATACATAAAATAACTGTTTGGTAATTTTCTTAGGCCTACCGTATTGTACTTATTTGGTAGTGTAATAAATGGAAGTTGTCTTGAATTGTGGGAGGACATGTAGAGTGGTTTCGCATTGGAAGTAACGATAGCCGTGTGCCCCAGGCTGGTCACCCATTTATACCATCAGAAATCTAGGACAACATAGGCCTAATTGGTCCGTTTAATAATAATAATAATAATAATAAGCCGCACTTATTAAGCGCCTTTAACCCAACAGGGTCTCAAGGCGCTTTACAAACCATGAAAAATACAATCTTAAAACTACAAATTACTACTGGTACTTAAAATACAGTCTTAAAAACTACACAAAAATAATTTCAAAGAAACAGAAATACTGGAGGGACTGATTTCGCCAGACCGCAGCGCCAACGCAGAAAAAAAAAGTGCATCACGGAATGGCGGGAACCCTCGCTCCAGCATCCCTATACATATTACATATTACATACAAGCAATGAGGAATAATCAAATAACTAGTGAGATGCATGCATATTAAAACATATTAAATTTAGACACGTACACAGAACCAGCTGTGAAACACTAAGTAAATATTGTCAAATTGCACGGAAGCGATGACACACAAAAATTGATATAAAAGATGCCATACATATATACAAAGGCAATCATTGATTAAAAAGAAAGGTTTTCAGTTTTGTTTTAAAAACGTCAATTGATGAGGCACGCCTGACATGCTGAGGTAAATTGTTCCATTCTCTATGAGCGGCTTCCATGAAGGATCGCTGTGCATAGGCGGTGCGCGGACGACGAGTAGGAGGTTTGATAAGGTTCTGTGATGATGAACGAAGTGAACGGGATGGAGCATACGGCGTGATGAGTTCTGATAAGTACGGCGGAGCAAGTCCATTAAGGGCCTTGAATGTGAGTAGGTTGATCTTGAATGCGATCCTTTGGCGAATGGAAAGCCAGTGGAGTCCGCGCATAATTTCAGAGATGCTGTCATACTTCTTTGTACGCGTTACCAATCTTGCCGCAGTATTCTGGATCCTTTGAAGTTTCATGATCTCACAGTCAGGCAGTCCGTAGAGAAGCGAGTTACAATTATCCAAGCGCGAGGTGACATATGCGTGAACCAGTTTTTCGGTGGTGACTTGATCAAGATAATGTCTGATTCTCCCAATGCTTCTGATGGCATGAGTGGCATTGCGACAAACGTTATTCACATGTTCTGTCATACAGAGTTTGTTATCTAAGATAACGCCAAGATTGCGAGCTGAAGAAGTAGGTTTAACGGTTGTATCGCCTACTTTGACACCAGATATTGCTGTTGTCTTCTTGTTCCGCGACGTAAAGTGAACGATTTCGGTTTTGCTATCGTTTAACTGGAGCTTGTTACGAATGGTCCATGATTTTATATCAACAAGACACTGTTCAAGTTTAGCTATACAAACATCTCTGTCCGAAGGTTTCATAGAGATATGCAATTGGGTATCATCTGCATATGTCATACACTGGATTCCATTGGCGGAAGCAACATCTTCAATCGGTGCACTATACAAAGTAAAAATAACGGGTCCCGCAACCGACCCCTGGGGTACGCCACAATCCAATGGGAGCGGATCAGAGACAACGGAATCAATGGCAACGGCTTGCTTGCGATTGCTAAGATACGATGCAAACCAGTCTAGTGCTCTGTCACCGATTCCGTATCGGTCCTCGAGGCGCGCAATCAACACATGATGGTCTATAGTGTCGAATGCGGCCGAGAAGTCGAGCAGAACCAGAACTGCCTCATCACCCTTATCTATAGTCTGAAGAATATCATTGCAGACACGGAGAAGTGCGGTTTCTGTGCTACAGCCTTCCCGGTAGGCAGATTGTTTGTTGCCTTGAAGTCCATTATCTTTCAAGTAAGCTTGAAGCTGTCTCACAGCGACGCGTTCGACCAGCTTTGATTCAAACCGGAGATTTGATATTGGACGAAAGTTTGTCATGTCCTCGCAATCGAGAGAAGGCTTCTTGATAAGAGGCTTGACGCGAGCCACCTTATAGGTGTCCGGGAAGTAACCAGTTGAAAGAGATTTATTGACGATCTTTGTAATGGCAGGCAGAAGATCATCAACCAAGAGCATGAATAGCGACATTGGCAGCGGATCGAGGGTGCAGGATGCTTTGGACGACTGCATCACAATTTCGCGGACATAATCCTCGGAAACTTCCTGGAATTGCAAGAGAGCAATCACACTTGTCAGCCACATTAACAGATGAAGCAGAGACAGAAGCGTTGTCAAGTGATGTTCTTATCTTCTGAATCTTCTGATCAAAGAACTTCACAAATTCGTTTGCAAGATCTAAAGAAGATTCATTTGATGGTAGCACCGTTGGATTTTGTGCAACAGACAATTTGTCGATGACACTGAACAGTTGTTTCTGATCACAGTTTGATATGACAGACTTGTGGTATTTTGTCTTAGCACTATCAAGAAGTTTCTTATAGTCACAGCAGCTTTCTTGGAAGATTTGCTTATGAATCTCCAAACCAGATGTTTTCCACTTTCTTTCACAAGAACGCTTCTTCCTTTTGGCATTTCTAAGGCTCTTATCGTACCAAGGTGCATGAGGTCTTAAGGTAATCTCATGCGTTTTCTCGGGAGCATGTTTATCAAGAATCGTGCGCAAGACGGTGTGATATTGTTCAGAAAGTTCGTCAAGATCATCAGCAGGTGTCAATATGAGTGGTGAGTGTACAACATCATCACGAAGAGCACTAAGATCAATGTCCTTTAGTTGACGGTGACGGACAGAACATTTCGTTGCATTAGGTCGTGCAACATCAAGTTCACACTTGACTGCATAATGGTCAGATGGAAGACCACGGTGAACTGATGTTTGTGTTACTAGACTCTCCGTATCTCGAGAAATGATGAGATCTAGAATGTGTCCTTTGATGTGCGTAGCCTCGGTCACATGCTGACGAAGACTCGCTGATTCAAGAAGATCAAGCATGTGTAGAGCATCACGGTCACTCTCATCATCCATATGGAAATTAAAATCTCCAGCATATAAAACGCGACATTGAACGATGGAAATTGTCTCCAGTAATGTGGCAAACTCGCTAAAAAATGTTGAAGTTTTCAGCTTGTTACGCTTCGATCGTTGAGGTCTGTACACAGACAATAGTCTGAAAGGTTGTTGCCCATGTGAGGACACAGACAAATCCATAAGTTCAAACGAAGAGAATGAATCACTATGGTTCTCAGTGACTTCAAACCCCTTTCTAAGAATCACACTGATGCCTCCTCCGCGATCTTTCCGAGGTTTATGGTAAACAGCATAATCAGGAAGCGTGTTGGAAATATCTGCTAACGCACGGTTATCGCGAGCATCTCCAGTGAGCCAACTTTCAGTTACTACAAGAATGTAGTGTTTAACAACGGTATTGTGTCCGCATCAACTGGAATTTTGATGGAATTTGTGGATATCTATTCACCCTTATATAAAGGTTTCAAGTAAAATCAAAAAGGTTCTTAAGCTGCCATAGAACATTTAATAGTTTTACAAAGCACTAAAAAAGAAAGAATCAGTTTGGGGTTCTTGTAATTCCCTAGAGCCCTGTTCTATATGTAGAACCCTAGAACGTTTTTTATAAGAGTGTTGAAACATAATAAAAAGAGGATGCTAATTAAAATCGTGAAACACCCTTGTAAGAAAAATGCACCAAATGTACGCTTAATGATCACGAAGAAATTGCACTAACTGTAATATCAATGCACATAATCTTGTTAAGTTAAAACAGTGTGTATATAAGAATTCTTACTTGTGAAAATATTTGGAGTCATAATATACAATTTCTGTCGGTTGTTTATTTTGTTACTCTTTTAAAAAGTGATAAAATAATATTAGTAATGACGGGCAGGAAAGTTTGCTGTTCGATTAATTTTGTAGGCCGCGATACTGAGATGAAATAAAAAGAAAAAAAACACACTTACTATTTCGCTTGTTTAACTACGGACTTCTATTGGAGATTTGTTATCGCAATTACAATGATTATACAACAATTGCCGTTTTCGTACAAAAACACAAATTTGACTGATTCCATTATACAAATATGTTAAAACATTAGGTAAAAAAACTATTTAAAGAATATTCGTATATTATGGCTTTCAATTTGAGTGGTTAAAATGAGTAGCGTATGTATTATAAGAGTGTTCCAACAGTAAGTGGACCCATCATATAATAAGTTTTAGCACCATTAAAGAACAAAAATCACATTTCCCACAGCTTTATGAAATTTTGTAAGAATTCGACTCGAAACACATATTAAACACGGTGATTATTTATTTGTAAGTATTTAGGAACGCATATTAGCCGTTGAGACTCATGATAGAGGAGCGATGTCTAGTGAAAAAGTGTTCACCATCAAATCATGATCAGCCTGATCATAGTTCTGTTTGGAGCAGTTGGATGAACTCTATACCTTGAGCTCGATGGTTCGATCCCACCGGTTTTGATTTTCACCTTCTCTCTCAATGTGTTATAATGTCAGTTCTCTCGAGCTCCTTCTGCTCGTAAAGTTCTTTTCTTTTCATCCTGGAAAGGAATTTTTCGTATTTTTAAAACTAATATTAGACCAAAAATGATGCGTCCACTTACTTTTGAGATATCATGTTTTTGAGTATACATTGTACAACTTGTTTTAGAAATCTTCATATTAGGGTTCATTTCAATATTTTGGTATGAATTGTGTTACAAATTTGATTCACATTTTTTTCTTCGGGTTGATAACGCTTTTTCGTAATCATCAATAATTAAAAAATGTATTTTTTCTTTAATTGAAACATATCGGAATTTTATGGGATTTTCGTTAATAAATTTTATTGATTACTAAAATTAGCGCTATTATAAAACTGATTGGGTTTCCAACACCTCCTATCCCATGCCCTATTTATTCTTCAAATGACCGCAAATGATGGATTTGTTTTAAAATTGTAGACTAGGGTAAGCAATCGTCTGTTGACTTAGTTTTTATCCAGGTATCCATTTCACATCAATGTTAGATACATTAAAAATGACATTTCCCCCATTATTGGTTATAAACTTAGTTTTAGTTCAGCGTAATCAAAATCTGTAACACTAATTATATAGAATTACTTTTACGAGTTAATTCAGCTCTAATTGATTTTCAAGTTATCTTTATAATTAGATTGAAGTTACTTGTTGCCTCAATTGTATTGATTAATTACAATTTGAATAAATGATTTAATCAAAACAAGCAATACTTACAACTTGGTACAATCGAGTTGTTGTAGCTAAAGCCACCTTAGTGTTGTATTTAAATTTTACTACTACGGCCACAACATTCAGCTTCGTATGATTTTCGTCACCAACATGAGTTTTGCAATCATCACAAAACAAATATCATTGAATGGCTGTTATCATAAGTTCTTTAGTTTTGTTGTGTGAATTTTTAATACTTAAGTGCAGTGAACACTAGTGATTAGGGACGCACCATTTGACTTCCAAGGTGGGGGCTAAATGTTGTGGTCGGGCGGTGAATTTGTGTGTGTTGGGGTGGGAGTGTGGGGGGTGTTTTTATATCATTATTGTAAAAACAGTTAGGTGGGATTTTTTTTCTTTTAATTTCTAGCCCCCTGGAAGTTAAATGGTGTGTCCCTTAAGTATTACTTTATTCAACGTTTGCTGAGATAACGCAATAAAATTGAGGCAACCAGTCGATTAATTTTATAAGTAAGTTCAACCAATTATTTATGAGTGATAGAACAGAGTATGCAGCTTTATTTGAACACATAAAGAAACTTTTCCAAAAACATTGAACCACAACCTAGAGACAAATGTGTATTTCAATGTGTATTTTGTGGTAGTAAAATTGATGTATTCATTGTGATAACAAAATAGCACATCAAGGAATCTTATTAATTATTATTATGAAAAGTCTAATATATCACAACCAAATCAGACAGATCAATATGTCGACATAATTACGACGTAGATATATATATATAATACATAATTAAAGTGTGAGCCTATAATTTTGTTACTCTAAGATTTGCATCTTGTACCTTTTAAAATCCCAGCAAACACAAAAACGATCTGTTATTTTTGAGAATAGTGTTGCCACGGTCAAAAATAAATTTTCTTTATACTTTCATATTTGATTGACCTTGACCTCAAACTAACACACATGGGATACATTTCGGAAAAATATCCCCGTTGCCATGGTAACGGCCAAATTTCTATTTTAGGCCTCTTTTCACAATTTTTGCATTTTTCAGCAGTCAAATTGTCAAGTTTCGAAGCCAGTGTTACTAATATATACAATAAATATATAATGTTTTCTTTATAAGGTATGAATAGGTTAAACATTAGATGCCGGATTAAAAGTATAAAAATAATCACCAGATGTCAGGGTGGGTTATACCATTTATTTGAAATAGGGGTGTTGTTCAATTTTTGAAATGTATGAAAATATACCAACTTTGTATAGCTCATAACCCATATGGTAGTGCTCCGATTTCAACATCGACCACAGCATGTTGAGATGATACATTGGTCTTATGAAAAAATTACATTTGAGCTTGGGGAAAACACATCTGTATATACAGTGTTGCCAGACATTTTCCTATTTTTCAAAATTCAGCACAAGTCTCACCTTAAGTTAAATGATGTGAAAATGAAACGTCACTCTTTCAAGGAACATTTAATAGAAAGAGAGTTTTTTTCATATCAAACTTGATCAGTTATAATGGTCAGTGTTGTATTAAACCACATGGGTGTTGCCATAATTGGGATTTAATTGTGAGATGCGGATATATATATTTTCAACTTTTTACAAGTCTTAAAAATACCAAAATACCGAAATACCTTGGCATGCATTCCTATAATAAAGATGTAAAAATGAAACATCGACCTCGTCATGTTGAGATGATACATTGGCCTATTATGAAAAAGTTATTTTGATCTTGGGGGCCGGGAAAAACATCAGTGTTGCCAGATATTTTTCCATCTTTTCGAAATTCAACACAAGTCTCACCCTAAGTTAAATGATATAAAAATGAAACTTCACCTTCATACGGAACATATCTTATTAGAAAGAAAGTTAATTTCATATTCAATTTGATCATCTGGGATATGACAATTTAGATATTTCCAGCTTTTTACAAGTCTTAAAAATAATACACATCCCTAAATTACTGTGGAATTAACAATATTAAGGTTAAAATTTAACCTAAGAACACTTAGTATGTGAATTTCTAAATTTGAGTTCGGAAAATATTTCCTTCTATGCAGTATTGCCAGATATTATCACATATATTCAAAATTCAACGCATGTTTCACTTTAGGTTTTATATTGTTTAAATCGCTGCCATGAATAAACCACGTGAATGATGCCACTATGTAAATTGAGTTTTTAGTGAAATGTGGATACATTTTCAATTTTAAAATGACACCTTATTAAAGTTATAGCTATAATATTCCAATTTTTCACAAAAAACACCCAAAAAGCACCAAAATCTGACCACCAATCGATATACCAAAATTGCTATGGTACCCTATGGAACCCCCTCCGGGGTTATGTCAGATGTATACTGTGCCCAGTAGTCCTCTTTTTCTACTTGAAACGGATATTTACTCAGACAACTTTTATCAACACATGGCGATTTTTTATTTTGCTTTAACCCCGAAGTATCTGCAAGTTTTATGCCATTTTGTGTTTATTTTAAAGTATATATATTTGTTGTTTTCTGTGTTGTATTTTAAGGGGTTGGTCACCCACCTCTGCACAGTACTTTTTGTCGGACCTGAGAGCACATCAGACAATTGCATCAGGAATTGCATTTTGAATACGATGAATGTCGTCTTTCTGATATAAAATAGTTTTGATTTTTTTTTGGGTTAAATTCGCGATACCTTAAAAATTGTAGGGTAAATTATATAAATTGATTTTAAAAAAAAAATTGACATATTACAGTCCTCAAAGTAAAACTTTGACCTTTCATAGAGAAGATAATTTTTTTCCAAAGACCTACATTTTTAGGTGTTTAGGTGAAAAAATCTATGATGCTTTTCATTCCAGCCACATACACTTTAAGTACATATCACTAGATTTATACAATTTACTTTTGAGATCTGATAAATTTCAAAAATATCAATTTATAATCATTTGCCATAACATTTGTATTATATCGCAAATTTCAAAATATGTCTGATTTGCTCTCAGGTCCACAATAAATATGTAAAAACATCGCTATTTGAGCCCATAAGACTTGAAAATTTTGAAAATATCCACATCTCACTATTAAACCCTAATTATGGCAACACCCATGTGGCTTGGAACAACACTGACCATTTATACAACTGATCAAATTTAATATGAAAGTAAGTCTAATAAACTTTTCTTGTGAAGGTGAAGTTTCATTTTCGCATCATTTAACTTAAGGTGGTACTACTCCCCTAGCCAATATTGTGCCTATTTTTGCATTTTTCTCAAAAATTATAGCGCATTGGTGACAAGTAAGATAAGTATGATATAGGGACAAGGACTACAACTACTGCACTGAAAATTCAGCAACTCAAGGCAAGTAGTTATTGATTCATTGATCAAATATTGGTTTTCCCTCATTTTTGACTGTAACTCCACAACTGTTGTCTGCGCTGAAATAAAATTTCCAGTGCATAAGTTGTAGTCCTTGCCCCTATAATATACATATTTTACTTGTCACCAATGCGCTATAATTTTTTGAGAAAAATGCAAAAATAGGAAAATATCTGGCAACACTGTATAAACAATATAAACACATGTTTTCCCCAAGCTTAAGTGTACATTTTTCATAAGACCAAATATGTATCATTTCAACATGGTGAAGTTGATGTTTCATTTTCACATATTTTTTTAAGGAATGCATGCCAAATGCATGGTATTTTGGTATTTTTAAAACATGCAAAAAGTTGAAAATATCCACATCTCGCTATTTAACCCTAATTATGGCAGTAAACTAATAAACTTTCATTTTCAACTTAAGGTGAGACTAGTGCTGAATTTCGAAAAAAATAGGAACATATCTGGCAACACTGTATAAACAGATGTTTTTCCCCAATCTCAAATGTAACTTTTTCATAAGACCGATGTATCATCTCAACATGATGAGGTCGATGTTTCATTTTCACATCTTTATTTTAGGAATGCATGCCATTGTATTTTGGTATTTTTAAGACTTGTAAAAAGCTGAAAAATATTCACATCTTACAATAAACCCCAATTTTGGCAACACCCATTTGCTTTAGAACAACACTGACCATAATAACTGATCATATTTGATATGAAATTAACTTTCTTTCTAAAAATGTTTCTTGAAAGGGTGAAGTTTCATTTTTACATCATTAACTTAAGGTGAGACTTGTGCTGAATTTCTAAAAAATAGGAAAATGTCTGGCAGCACTGTATAAACAGATGTTTTTTCCCCAAGCTCAAATGTAAATTTTTCATAAGACCAATGTATCATCTCAACATGCTGTGGTCGATATGGGTTATGAGCTATACAAAGTTGGTATATTTTCATACTTTCCAAAAATTGAAAAACACCCCTATTTCAAATAAATGGTATAACCCACCCTGACATCTAGTGATTATTTTTATACTGTCAATGCGGAATCTAAGGTTTGACCTATTCATACCTTATAAAGAAAACATTATATATATATTGTGTATATTAGTAACACTGGCTTCAAAACTTGACAATTTGACTGCTGAAAAATGTAAAAATTGTGAAAATAGGCCTAAAATGGACATTTGGCTGTTACCATGGCAACGGGGATATTTTTCCGAAATTTATTTTATCATTGTTTTAAGTCAAGGTCCATCAAATATGAAAGTTTAAAGGAAATCCATTTTTTTGACCGTGGCAAACATTTTCAAAAAATTCTCCAAAATAACAGATAATGCCTCTTAAAACGTTTTGAATAAGTTATATTTTGGGTTTTAGTTTAGGTAACGTTTTAATAACATTACAATGTCGGGTTAAATAAAGGTCATGAAATCGTTTTAAAACGTTTTGTATGAAAACACACTACAACAATATTTTGAAAATGTTTTCGAAATGTCATTGTAAACTATTTTTGCAAACATTTTTGCCCAACTATTTTGTCAACACTTAAATAACATTATGTTAAAATATTTGCACCCAGCAAACACATAAATGTTCTTAAAATGTTTTTTACAAAATGTTTTAATAATATTTAAATGTCGAGTTATATAAAGGTCGTGAAAACATGTTAAAAACGTTATTGTAAATATTTTGGGCAAATATTTTTTGCAAAATATTTTTCAACCCCAAAATATCATTCTGTTTAGAATGATTTGCATCAAGTTTTCAAAAATGTTTTTGGAATGTTATCAAAACGTTTTTATACCCTTTATATAACCCGACATTTAAATGTTTTCTGTAAAACATTTGTGTTTACTGTGCAGTAAATTACCAACAAATGTTATTTATTGTTATGAAAACGTTTTTTACCATTAATGTACCCTTTATATAACCTGACATTTAAACGTTTTCTGACAACCTTTTATAACCTTTTGCGAATTATGTCGAAAACGGTTTGTGTTTGCTGGGATATTGCTGTAAATTGAAGGCTTTTATCAAGGTGGGAACTAGGGTGACAACTCTCTAGTCCGAAGGTTCCTTAGTTCGAAGGTTCGCTAGTCCTAACACGTAATTCTGAAAAAAGTTTCACTAGTCCAAATATTGCTAGTTCAAGTATCGGGTTCTCTAGTTTGAGCGTTCGCTAGTCCGAATAATAATCAAGGCTCGCTAAATTTAACCCTAACCATAACCCTTATTCTATGTTCGGACTAGAGAACCTACGGCTTAGTGAACTTAATTTGGTTTTCGAACTGGCGACCCTTCGGACTATAGAACCGTCGGACTAGCGACCCTTCGGACTAGAGAGAAGTCACCGGAACTGGTAGGAAACAATTACATTATACAAAATGTAAAATGTAAATATATTATATAAATTATACAATAATGATATACTGGACGAAAATCTCAGATATGTGCTTCTATAGTGAAGATGAGGCATTTTTAGTTGAAGTTGGAAACCATTTCATCCAATTCACGGTTTAAGCGCTCCACAGACTCCGAGTATTATACGTACAATATTGTATGTAACATATATATATATACGTTATTTAATCTATTGTCATTATATTTCCAGTAATGTTTAAGTTCTAACGAATGTTAGATGACGAAAAATCGATAATATGTTACATATAATATCTAGCAGAAATATATTATCGATTTTTCGTCATCAAATATTCTTTAGAACTTAAACATTACTGTAAATAGAATGGCAATAGATTAAATAACGTATATATGTTACATACAATATTTTACGTACAATAAAAAGTCTGAATACTGTTTTAGGACCAGAAAAAATATTTTATGTGGTCCTACATTTAAGTGAATTTGGAACATGTAATCTTTTTGACCCAAATGAAGTCATTGTTATTTATTTGGTCATATGACCAATCATTATCATTCAAATTGGTAAATTTGAAATCAGTACATCGATAGCTACACCAATGGTTTCCAATTTCTACTTAAAATGCAATTTTTATGTATAAGGCCTATGGAAGTTGATATTCTGAAATATTGTCTAGATAATAATCTTAATATTTCACTTTGATTTAACGACGCATAATATATGGCTTAATCAAGCTTAAAGGTGGGCGACCAAATTGACAGCCTCACCCCACTTTCCACCACCAAAATTGCAATTATGGCATTGGAAGAATGCTCAGATGCTTCTCGATACACCAGTTAATACATGTATTATATCTCAGATATGTTTAGTTTTAATAGATGGCATGCGCCACTGCGATGTCCAATGTTGCCTCTAATATCCAAGCGACTCATTCATTGGCAACTAAGTAAATGTTTGGGTGATGGTCTCCCATTTAACCCTAGAACTACGAAGAGGGGTTGTTGCGACCCCCTCCCCTTAATGTTCAATTATAAACGTCATATACCGTTATATTTGGTACTATTTTATAGCTATGGGTATCTAGTGATACCAAAAGAATGACAAACATATAAAAAGAAATGACTATTTTCACCTAACTAACAAGTAAAAAGTCATAAAAAATAAATTCAAAAGAGCGAAATGAAAATCATTGGGCCTCACCACCCCCCCTCCTCCTCCTCTGTGGTCATCTGTGATGGCCGGTCATACTCTCGGGTAAGGTGCTGGGTAAAAATGTAATCACCAACATGAGCGCAAATGATGTATGTACGATTAGCTTAGGTCGTTTGGGCGTAAACGCGTACGTTTTATTTATGACGAATAAAAAATATTAGGGGGTGGTACAACCCTCACCTCAAACACCACATCACACCCACCCACCCCCGCCCTCCCCCTCATTCGTAGATATAGGGTTAAAGGAAACAATTTAAGTATATTGGTTGAGCCATATAAAAAATTAATTAATTAATTTTAATACATAAATTAATTAATTTTAATAAATAAATATATTAATTAATATTGTCAGTGGCTCGGTTCAAGTTTTTCGTATTGGACAACAATGACAATTTTAACGGAAGTTCCAAACTTCATGGACTTGCTGGACAGGGACCATTGAAGTGCCGGAATCGTGACACGTCAAGTAATATATTTATGAGCCCTTTCCACAACAATCGGCACATATCAGAATTGTACTGTTTTTGATATTAAATATCCGAGATACACAAACAAATACACAGCACTGAATGGTGATTAACAGCAGTCAACAATTATTTAAGAAAGGGTAATGCATTATACTTTACACCCAAATAATGTGTCCGAGGCAGTAAAGACGTAAATAATGGGTGAGGCGCAGCCGAACCCATTATTTAAACGTTTTTACTGCCGAGGACACATTATTTGCGTGTAAAGGATAATGCTGCACCCTTTATTTCTATTCTATTACCATAAATAGTGCGATTTAAAGAGAAAATATCATTTTTTGCACAAATATTTTAAGTTGTTTACTTCAAGGTGGAGCGCGTACGCGTAACTGACAGCGCGTATCGTGGAAATACTGCACGCGTAACCAAGCGTAATGCTGTGCGTAGAATGTGTTACGGCGCTTGACCCATTATTGCAGAATAATGGGCTCTCACGTGACGTTTTTTAACAAATCACAGTGCGCTATTTTGAATAATGGGTCGTAAGGGTAATATAATTCCTAATAATCGTCCTTTTTCTGCACTAAATTGGCAGTCTCAATATCAGGTCTGCTGGAAGGTTGCAGGTCACAATTTATAACTACTTTCTACTAAATTTGATTAACATTTCTCTATTGCAGAATCGGATATGAAACAGAGTAATTAAGGAGAGTGTTGTATTTCATTACCAAAGACTTGAACCGGACCAGTATATTGAGGGTTCAGAACCGGAAAGCCGTAACTCACTATGACCAGCTCTCACAAAATGAGCATCAATTTAGCTCTTTGCTTTGGTCTTCAAAAATCATTATGTCCTTCACAATGTGTTTGTTTTCTATTGACTTTTGTCATGATTAATTGACTGTATCTTCTATAGTGCCCTGGCGACTTTATGCTCATTTTGTGGGACTAGTCCGAATAATAATCAAGGCTCGCTAAATGTTTGTTTTCTATTGACTTTTGTCATGATTAATTGACTGTATCTTCTATAGTGCCCTGGCGACTTTATGCTCATTTTGTGGGAGCAGGTGGTTGTGAGTTGAGGCTTTCTGGCTCTCAACCATCGATATGTCTTTATTTTCAGAATATATTTGGTTTCAATAAACTGACAAATGCACTACTGTATTAGATTAGAAATGGAATGTGTGAAGTGTGAAGTCATTGTGTGTTTATAGTTAAAAATGTGTTCACAACACACGAATAAAATATAGGTAAAAATATGAAATAGATGAACTATCACTATATTGAGAATTGAGAAGATAAAAACCCGCTTTGCGGCTGTAAGTTGGTTACTTACATTATACAACCCCTAGCTACACCACTGGAGCATATATGGTGAGTCTCTCACACCACATGAGAGAGAGGGGGAAAACTACAATAAGTTCGTAATATAGCCCCTTTTAGGCCGCTATATTGGGCCTACAATGATGTTGGCCAGGCGTGTTGATGTAATGCAGTCAAAGAACTAATGACTTTGCAAGATCGACAAAATAATTATGTGCGCATCATCAAATCCCCCCCCCCCCCAATATTTTGCTTGGGGGATGGTCCATACAATGTTGACGCCTGTATGTGAGTTTCTGAGTAAATTAACCTCATTTTGGCCATTTTAGCTACAACAGTGCCAATTATTGCGCGCTTTGCGCGAATTTATTCCACTTTTGCACCATATTTCACCAGTTTAGCTTCAACATGGCAAAAAAATTCGCGCGCTCTCGCCAACCCCATCCCTCTGTATATCAAAAAACATCTACACCACTGTCCATCAGCACCAATTGAGATTAGCCATAGGGCAGGGTGGCAAGTCAGTCCCCTACCCTGCTCAGTCGACAGATATGTTGTGACAAAATTTAAGATTTGCATCTTCCTTTTGGTCTATTTCAGACCCACATTTAATCCAATTTTTGCCTGCAAAAAAGCATAAAACTTGTACACTGGATCAAAATACCTGGACTAAATTACCAAAAGTTGGTACGATTTATGGCACATATTCTCCTAAATTGTTTTCATATTAGCATTGAAATTGCACATTTTTCGCACGCATGTATCCCGGTAATGTTCTTTTAGTAGCAGATCAGTGGGACGATTTGGACATTTTGACCCCTGTCTCGGTGACTATACGTACGGTACATCCCCCTTTGAATTTTAGCATTGAAATAGGAAATTTTAGCGCACTTTATCACATTTCTGTGCCCTTTTCCAGGTAAAAGAATTCTGGGGGCAGCTTGGAAAAAAAACTTGGATTACAATTGTGGGAGAGGGGTGTCTTCTATCCAAAGAGCCAGAGATGGCAATCATGTTGCCGTTCCCAGGGCCATCAAAAGGTAAATCAGGCCATATCAGCAAAAAAAAAGTCTCGACCCCCCCCCTGAGAAAATGGTCTAGCGACGGCCCTGCACGCACGGATACCTTCGTCCTGAGGAATGTTTGTATAAAGGGAGGTGACGTCATTGGTGGTCCAAAGATGACGTTTTCGGGAAGATCAGTCAAGGCCATAAGTTTATTAAGAGAGTCCGCAGAAAAGCTGCAGTCACATGAAAGAAACCAATAAAACAGATCATCACCTGTTCGACCAGCAACGTCATTTACCTCATCGAATGTCCCTCTGTAAAACCATTGGGCCTAAACAAAAAAAAACAACTTCCGCACGTATATTTTTTTCTCGCATCACAGTAGTGTTTCTAGTTTTTGTTATCACCTAGCACCTCCGTTGAAGGCTTAGCCAGCTTTAGGGGGTGTTTTTGTAAAGAAAATGACAAGGAAATTTGAAAATGAGCTTGCATGCCCTTTTTTCTATATAGGCCTAGTCATTTTTTGTTATGTTTTTCTTTATATCTTTATTTCAATTTGGTCATATATTTGTATTTTGGCCGCCCCACATTTGTCATGGCCGCCCCACATTTTACAACCTTGCTACTGGCCTGTGACTTCTTGTATATCAAAACAATCGTACAAGTTTCCTTTTTGCGACAATCTGTTCACATTCTTCATAATATAATGTGTTCAAGAGATGTAGCATGTTTGGGACACCTGTACAAAGAAGCCTTCTTTAAAATGTTTTATTTCACCATAACCCGCGCACAGAACCCCATTAGTAGACTCTGCTACTGTAAAGGACGCCTTGTCTGGTTAGACGGCTCGCTGTCACCCGTTGACCTGACCTCTTTGTAGCAACAAACCATACAGATCATGTACCCATGCTAATTCATTGATGCATGCCTCGGATATTGTGAACATTACTACTCGCATGCTCCAGGAATAGAGCCATGAAAGTACTTTTGGCACTTGGCGTACATCATGTACATAGGCACGGCAACAGTAACGATTACCACGTGATAAAAGTAACTAACAAGTTTTATTTTTACCAATCCTGCAACTTTATCGACGTCACTCTACTCCTAGCACCTCCTGCAACTTTCTCGGGGTTATTCTGATATCTTTAATAATTGTAAATGGGACAAGAACGCTGATATTTGAGACCTGAATATTAATATTATTACATATATATTATATAAGTAGTAGTATTCTCATTGACTGTTTAAATTGCAAAACACACTGATTTGGCACTTGAGATTTGCTTAAGGTTGCAGCAATGCATTAACACCTTTGATGTCTTTGGTCAAGAGTCAACACTGAGAATATGGATAGGTTACCAACACTGCTGCATTGTATTTTGCTGTACATTTACAACGTGAATGCGCGTAAGTATGAAGTTGTATTTATACTTTTCAAATACAAATGCCTCAACTAGAGACTCCGTTAAGATTCCCATTCAATAGGTAGTTGATAGTTTTGTTCGGCTCAAGCAGTGGCAGACATGCGCGTATTTTGGGTGGAGCTTTGGGGGCGTGAGCAGGTAAAAGTAGGGGGCGGCCAACAAGAAGGGGCGGCGGAAGATGAAGGGACGTAAAGAAGGGGCGACATGAAGAAATATTAATGGAAAAAAGGCGGTAAATATTTGAAAACTACTGTAACTTTACCTTTTTGGTCGCCAGGAGGGCCAACGTTCGAGGTGGTGGACGTTAGTTGGGGTAGGGGTGTAACACCTCTAATTCTTTAATATAAAAAAATATTGAGACAATTTTTTTTAAACTGCCTCCCAATTGTTTTCGGTCTATTGCCATTTGGTCTAATACCATTTGGTCTAATTCCCGTTTCGTCTATATTCAATTGGTCTATTACCAGAAAGGCTAATTGCCATTTAGTCTAATAATCATATAGTCTAATGTCCATTTAGTCTAATATTGTTTGGTCTAATATCCAGTACGGTATGTCTACTAACCATATAGAAAAATAACCAAATGGTCTAATATTTTTTCAATAACCATTTGGTCTAATAACCGTTTGGTCTAATAATCGTTAGGTCCAATACTCTTATGTTCTAATAATCAGTTAGTCTAATACCATTTCGTCTATTTGCCAATGCGTCTAAAAAAATTGCCATTTCGTCTACTACAGGTTACGGGCTGAAAATACATGTAATGAGGCGAACATGTGTAATGAGATGAGCACATGTAAACAAAGGTACTACATATGTATCAATTGTTTATTGATGTATCCAAAAAATGAAGACTAATACATGTAGCCTGCAGGTATTGCCTACTCGAGTGAAAGTGACATTTTACCGGACTATTTGTCCTTTTTTCCTCGGTCTTTTAAGGTTAATATGATAATAGGCTCATCACGCATCACTGAGGGTACAGCGGGTGCAGGGCATTTGCCGGTATTGCCATTCCAAAATTAAAACAAATTAGGTTTCATGTCATTTGTATATGGAGTTACGTGTAGATAATACATGTAGGCCTATAGACCTGTTTACACTGTTTATGAAACGCGCTCCTTTAAGACCACGGTGACCCTGGTCTATGACCTCACACTCACAGTATGTGTAATAGCGTTATTGCGCCTATGCAGCCTCACACGTGCTATTAGACCAATCGGTTAGTAGACCAATTGGCCAGTAGACTAAATGACTTGTTAGACCAAATGCTTTGTAGACCAAATGGCTATTAGACCAAATGGTTATTAGACTTATTGGCTATAGACCAAATGGGCATTAGACTAAATGGTTGTTAGACTAAATGGTTTTAGACTTATTGGTTATTAGACCAAATGGTTATCGGACCAAATGGTAATCGGACCAATTGGTTATAAGACCAAATGATTATTGGACGTACTGGATATAGACGGGTTTAGATTAAATGGATAATGGGTTTAGATTAAATGGATATAGACGAAATGGGTATTAGACGAAATGGTATTAGACCAAATGGCAAATCCCCTTTTTTTAGATTCTTGAGCGCCATCCTGACTGGGGAAAATTAGGTCAACCTTTTCGGGCTGATGTTGCTGCAGGGGGCGACAAAATTTACATTTTCTGTTGCCCCTCGGGGTAGGAGCGGCCACTGGCAGATTCACCCATTATGGTTCGGTCATTTGTTTTAAGCGAATCTCCTAGATCGAAGCAACTTTGTCTAAAATTGATAAAAACATATCCTTACATTTAATCTCTAGGCAGTCTCTAAGAGGGGTAGATTATTAGTGAAATGTATTTTACAATGTGTCCTTAAGTTACGATGGATTTTGAGACTTACAAAGAACTACGAAACGTCAAAAATTTTGTTGAAATAGATCCCCATAGATGTAAATGTTTCGGAAATGTATGGAATTCCCGAAGTAGGGGGAAAAGTCCGGAAATAGACCCACCAAAAATCTTTTTTTTTTCTATTTTTTTTTTTTTTTTGCTCTAGGCATGTTAAAGATCAGTCGATTTTGACCTAAAAAAGATGACGAAAAATAAAAAAAAATGGGCAAAATGGGCAAAAAAGTAAAACTCATAGCTCGACCAATAAATGTGTGCATTGGGTTTAAACCATTCAATTTTCAGCTCCACTACCCCAGCTTTTATATGTGACATGACCCATATGGGGTCAAACGTCACGCATGAGTAAATTTGTGAAAATGTGACTTTTAACTGCTTCTGCTCCTACAGATTACATGTTACAGTATGATATTTGGACATTGAACGTGACTATAGCCGGGCATATAGGGTGTACACAGATTTGAGGTCAAAGGTCATTAATTAACCAAATACATTCAAAATGTTTATTTGCCTGCAGATTACATGGTACAGAAATGCGACTGACACAATGTGCTTACATTAGATTTTGAGTTCAAGGGGTTAAGGTTGGTCTGAACCCTGGAATTATGGAAACTTTCGGGCCTCATAACTTCTAAATTGTTGGTCTAAAGTATATAAAAGTATACATATTTAGAATGGCAAAGACTTGATAAGTTCATCTGTGAGGTCAAATTTGGGCCAAAATGGCACTTTTGGCCCAAAATCCCAAAAACAACAGTTTTTGGCCAACTGCTTTTTTGTGCACCGTACCAAAAAAATTCTTGGGCCAAAATGTTTTTGAAACTAATTTTTGAAAACTAGATCAAAATATCTGGGACCCGTTTTTTCATTTTTTGAATTTCGACTAACTTTGAGAAATTTGCGCCAAAAGTGGTCAAAAAATGCTGATTTTTCAAAAAAATCATAAAAAAGCCCGATTTTGGCACAAATTTCAAATATGTTTGGTGAAATTGGTCAAAATTCAAAAAATGAAAAACGGGTCCTAGATATTTTGATCTAGTTTTTAAAAATTAGTTTCAAAAAAACTTTTGGCCCAAGAATTTTTTTGTTACGGTGCACAAAAAAGAAGTGTGCCAAAACCCGTTATTTTTGGGATTTTGGGCCAAAAGTGCCATTTTGGCCCAAATTTGACCTCACAGATGAACTTATCAAGTCTTTGCCATTCTAAATATGTATACTTTTATATACTTTAGACCAACAATTTAGAAGTTATGAGGCCCGAAAGTTTCCATAATTCCAGGGTTCAGACCAACCTTAAATAGGGTCGATTATTGAAAATCACCTTAAAATTCACTATTTGCTGGATATTAAGTGCTGTGATCATCAGAATAGTACCAAAAAGGCTCTAGCATTACGTGCATGTAGGGTTATAATCAGATTTGGCTTAAACATGGAGAGGGGTCTGCTATGGAGTCAAAAGGGGTACAATTCTAAAATTTGTCCAAATTGAATGAAAAATATAGCTTAATTGTTTCCAAAAGGCGCTAAATCCATATTAGTGAAATTGGAGAAAATCAACGTTTTTTAAATTAAAAGCCTTATTGCATGGTATTTATTCATTTATTTTTTAGTTTTAAATGTTAGTTCTCATGTCAGTAACTACAAAAACACCTGTTTTTTAGATTCTGATTATAATGTTTAATTGTAAGTATTCTTTTATTTAACAGCTTGAAGTGGATTTAGCGCGTTTTGGAAACAAAATATCCAATAACCGTGGATTTAGCGCTGTTTGGAAACAAAATATATAATGATATTCAAAATAATTTGCAATATTAAATAAAATACACACAAATATTTTGTTATAAAGCACACTGCACTTTATTTTAACAATGTAATGATATTTATTCACCAAAAGCTTGAAAATGTGAAAAAACTGGGCAAATTTTTTTTCAAAAATTTACAACGAAAATTCTGTCAAATCATTCCATTTTACACGCAAATTGTCATGTGCTTGCTGGGGTGTACTAGTGCGGGTACAAGTTGAAATTCTAAACTTTTGTGATTTAAATTTTGATCAATAGTTGCCTTGTCAACAGGAGAATAGTCCTATGTAATTGTAGTCTTTAATGGCCTACTGAGCACAGTGATTGGACGGATGGATTTAGCGCCTTTTGGAAACAAGCTGAAATGGATTTAGCGCCTTTTGAAAAAAAAAAGTCAAATTTCTGGCTCACCCTGTAATGGGATTGAGCTCCTTTTGGAAAAAATAGTTTGATTTCGTGAAACTAATGATGTAACACTATACATTGACACCAATAACTCATTTTTTAGTGGATTAAGCGCCTTTTGGAAACAAGCTCTTATTATGTGATCCTGGTTCATGTATGATTCGAAATATGATGGAGGTCATTTCAAGTTAGTCCAACCAGCCGAACTTCGGTTGGAATCTTGCATTTCAGCAGTTTCTTCTTCTGCTTGTTCTTTCTTCTCACAACCTTGACATAAATGCTCTAGCTCCTTCATTATTTGAGCGATTATGATCAGACTAGAACAGATGCTCCACTACTCCAGCCTTTACATTTGACACTTAACGGATTAATAACTTTTGACACATAACCAAATACCTTCAAAAAGCTCATTTTCCTACAAATTACATGGTACAGAGATGCGACTGACACATATGCATTGACATTAGCTGTTCCCGGGTAGCTGTTGTCTATGGGTTTTCAAATATTTTGAATTCAAGGTCATACAGGGGTCAAATAGGGTTCATTACTAAAAATCACTTTAAAATTCACTATCATAATAATGCCAAAAGGGCTCTAGCATTATGTGTATATAGGATTTTAATCAGATTTGGCTTAAACACTGATGAGGGGTCTGTTTTGGGGTCAACAGGTGTACAATTCTAAAGTTGGTCCAATTTGAATAAAAATTACTGTATGTGATCCTGATATAATTTAGAATATGATGGAAGTCATTTCAAGGTCACCTGAGGTCAACCCAAGGTCAAAAGAGGTAAACTTGCACATTTTTTTTTCAATTTGAATTGAAATTGATATGTGATGTTTATATGATTCAAAAAATTATGGAGGTCATTTCAAGGTCATCAGAGGCCAACCAAGGTCAAATGTTTGTTTTATATAATTGTTTTTTCTTTTCACGAAAAGACAATTTTGTCCAAAATCATTTCAAGGTCACCAGGGGTCATTTCAAGGTCACGGCTGGACTTCGTGGTCTTACAAGACCGCAACATATCTAGTTGTTGTTGGTTTTTTTGGGGGGGGGGGTTGGGGCTTTTTTTATCGAGGTGCTGTTTATTCTCTCGATGAGATTTAGATCGTAGTTTCTCGATAAACACGGTCTAGAAAATAAACAAGGGTTTGGTCATCGCTTGCCTGATCATTAAAATATAATATTTTAAAGTTAAAAGTCAAGTAAATGAAA
The DNA here is from genome assembly GCF_039555335.1 of Amphiura filiformis. Classification (NCBI taxonomy): domain Eukaryota; kingdom Metazoa; phylum Echinodermata; class Ophiuroidea; order Amphilepidida; family Amphiuridae; genus Amphiura; species Amphiura filiformis. Next base: position 1,455,794 of record NC_092641.1, on the reverse strand, counting down.
AATGACATCTTTTGCCGGAATCACATAACGATGATCTTTCTAGCTATAATATCAAAGAACTCTGGCTTTTATGTCTATAGTGTTGAACGTAAATTGGTTCATATTTCAAAATAATAATGAATAATGATCATTTTGTATGAACTTCATTTCCTATGTTACAGAGTGTTTCCCGGAAGCAAATATCGTGGACCATGGGGCCGATTTGGGGTCTTTAGGCATTCATAATATCGTTGTGATCGATTCTGACCAAGTATTGTGCAATGGTCTTTTGACAACATGGAAGTTTTTTCCAACCGATAAAGCGCCTATCACATTTCTAGTTCTACGACCAATCGGAGGCGGCAGGTACCAAATCGTCGATCTTACCGTGGTTACTGATGTATATATACAAGGTGGTGAGCCAAATGAATACATCATACCAGAATCGTCTCGCATTGCGGTCGAAGCAGGAGATGTTCTTGGATTACTTATTTGTATCCCCCCTGTAACTGGCATGTGTGACAGTAAAATATCAGCAGGTTTTGGTGGTGCTGGCACGGTTAATTTTCTAGGATCCATTGACTTTCCAAATATAGCTGTAGGTGCTACATTTGTTCCCGACGGCCCAAACTCGGTTTCTGTCTCCGTTTCAGCTACAGTAGTGCTAGGTATGGGTATATAAATTTTAGTTTTAATTACTTATAGGGTACCAAACTTACAGGGTATCAAAATAAATACAACTTGAAAATATTCAAGTTCTGCTGTTTCCCAAATTCATAATTGCAAAAATAACAGTTGGTTTCCAAGGGATAAGCAGTGGTCCATATGACTTTCAGAAAGTCATCATCCGAAATGGCAAAAGAGTTTAAAAGTCTTGAATATAAATTGCTTGATTTGTTTACCTGAAATAGTTGCTATACATTTGGTTTGCTTTACGTATTTTTTGCAGCTTGCGAACCAGGTAGCCAGTCGTCAGGTTCAGTATGCACATCGTGTGATTCTGGATCATACCAACCCGAATCTGGAATAGATTTATCGTGTATTGATTGTGAACCGGGATCCTACCAAGCCAATGCTGGTGCCGCCTCGTGTAATAATTGTCAACCAGGTACATATCAGCCTAATTCTGCTGCTTCCTCGTGCGTTTTATGTGATCCTGGGACATATGCACCTAATTCTGGTTCCGCTGTTTGCCTTCCTTGTGAACCCGGGACCTTTCAGAAAAACTCAGCGTCTACCGAGTGCAAGCCATGCGATGTTGGCTACTATCAAGATATGGAATTCAGCACTGAATGTATCCTATGTGGAACAGATATGTCAACGCTTACAACAGGATCCAATTCTGCTGAGTTTTGTCTGGGTGAGTATTCATATATATTTGTGTTCACGGAGTGAACATTTCCCCCACTTGAACCCATATCTCATATGCACAGTTTATCCCTTACATACACTGTGTCTTGAATAGCTATTGTAGCCCATCAACCCTGTGGTTAAGAGGCTGGAAATAATTCCTAATGTCTCATACCCTGGTGTGTATCCCTTTATCTAATCCTGCAATGCCCGACATGACAAGGACTTTTTAGCACATCTTATCTTGTATTGAGACAATGGCAGCCAACTCTACTTTTTTGCCTTTTTTCTAAGCATGTTTACTATTGGATTGATTATAATAGGCTTTACTGATTGGTGGGTAAGGTCAATGCTATTGTTTATTTTGTGATAAGGCTGAGCATATTACTGCATATATGAAAAATACACTGCTATTTTGATACAGGCGATTTACTCAATTCCTTCAAACTGACCAAATTCAGTCCCTGTTATCTACCCAGTAATGTTTGCTTAAATCTTAATAATAATAATAATAATAATAATAATAATAATAATAATAATAATAATAATAATAATAATAATAATAATAATAAAAATAAAAATAATAATAAGAGAGATTTCTATAGCGCCCAATGCATAAGCCTGTAGGCGCTTTACATAAAATACCAAGAGATGGTTTAAAACTAATACATTTACTTAGTACTTAAAACTTAATACACTTAAAAGTACACATGATTAAAAACATATTATATACAGGCACATAAAGAAAGATAAAAGCAGTCATGCAAGCAATAACAATGTATAAATTATAAAATAATACAACCAGAAATAAATATTATACAAAGGAATTTAATAGCGACGAAATCAAAAAGTGTGACCGGCACAATGATGAGCAACCCAGGAGAGGAGAGGTTGCCAGCACTTCACTCTCGACGAGATCATCAATATCTCGCCCCATATAATACACAACTTTGGCTGGGTGAAGATTGCACAATGAAGATGAAGTATGAAAAAGCAGATATGCGACCGGCACAGGTGCTTGTTAGCCCTGGAGAGGAGAGGTTACCAGCACATCACTCTCAGCAAGATTGTCAGTATCTTGCTCCCTGGATGGGAAATGGGCAGGGTTTATATAGACGAATCCAACGAGCCAAGTCATGGTCAGGATTTGGTCGGTCATCTTTGGGTCCCCGTAACACCAAAAAGCCGCTTAAAAATCGATGTTAGATTATTTTGTGTTGTAAACTGTCATCATTCTTTTGTCTACGTGTAACACGGGTGATAGAATGCAGTTTAAAATACCCTCCATTAAGGTATAGGAATGCGTGAAATTAGATTCGTCTATACATATAATTTTCTAAGTAAGATGTAATCCACGACAATGCGATACCGGCTATGCCATATCTGCTAACCAACCTCCGAAACAAGAGCTGGTGGTCAATAGTATCGAAGGCCGATGAGAAATCGAGTAGTACAAGCAGCGCTTCGTGTCCTTTCTCTAGTGCACAAAGAATGTCACGTGACTCCGGGTTTTCCCGTGAGTCACGTGATTAGCTTTACCGCTCCTGTCACAATTATGATGAAGTCCCACGGATGTGGTGATGAAATATTAAAAGTAAGTCACTATTTTGTTGAGAGAACTGTTTAAAATATTCATTCTAACATGGATCAACCTCAACAGTTTAACCTACACAAACGTCTCGATCGCGATTTTGGCCGGATGACCCTAAACCATGCAAGATCTTTGGAAAAATTGGAGCGAATTATGCATTGTAAACATCACAGAGTCACCCCGTCGAGTTTAAAGATCAAAACATCGGTCAGAGGCCCTAACGCTGTTAGAATCATTCGCAATACTCAATCTATGCTTATGAATGAGAGAATTAGTCAAATCAATGCCACTATTATCAACACGAAACGTATGATTTCAGATGTCGATGAGCGTTTATTTACAGAATTACCTGTGGATGTTTACACGGAAGTGAATTTTAGTGAAAACTTGGTGCAAGCATCCGCGAGAGTCTACGTGGAAAACTTGTGAGACTCGCCAGCGAAAGAAGTTCGCTGTACTGTTGGAACGTTCTAAACCCATGAAATCTGCCTCTCCTGTGTCGGATGTTAACGCTTCCGACACTGAACGAGCTAAGAAAAGGTGGGTCGTTAACAAATCTGACCATTGGGGAAACGGAACGCCCTTTACGCAAACGGCTCGCTGAGCACAAGAGGGAGCCCTCTCTAGTTGGAACGCACCTTAAGTCTGAAGGACACAAGTTTGATGAGTCCATGTAAAAATATTGGACAGTTTAATTTTGGCAGTAATAGATACATTTTATATCCAAAAAAGCTTTAAAAAATACTATAAAAGTGAATAATTTTGTAAAAGAGCGGAAATTAAAGTTGAGAACGTCTCACAAGCATCTGTATACATTAGCACGATATCAATTTTAGCTGTTTAAGCCTAAAATTTGGTTATACATGATGTTTTGTTTGAAAAACTAATAAATGATCCCATCAAACAACCGTGCTGCTCATTTTACTCATTGACATGTTTATTGACTCATTTCACTCTTCATTGACTTATTTACTCGTTTCCCCGCTCATTTACTCATTTCACCACAATATTGACGTGTTTGATGCAATTGGCGCATTTGAGGAGAGGTCATGTAGGGGTCAAAGATTGTGTAAGGGTCACTCAGGGTCGAACGTTACTTCCGGGTCAAAGGTCACTTCTGTTTTGCATGGTCGCACCTCTGTTTAAGTTAGGGGTATATAACTATATTAGCCATTGATTAGTTTATGGTACAGATTTCCTTTAAATGGGTTAAAAAATCAAAATAACTTTGGCGATATTGTCCTAATTATTTTTGCTTGATTGGCTCACATATAACATTAGATTTACAGATAGTTTTGAACATAGTACTTAGTAGTTGAGAAATTATACTGCCCAAACGCTCATACCAGAGCCCTTAAACTATCGAAACTGAACTACAGTCCGGCCGCTGCCACTGGGCCCTGTCCCCAGAACACATACAGGCTGTATCAAAATGATTGGTACCCATCAGTTTTGGTGTTTATTGACAAGCCTGAATCTTCCATATGCAACATTAGATCCTCTTGAAATGCCCATAATTTATAGATTAATAACCTTTTATAACATTCATCTATGAATTAGGTAGCTCCTTTGTTGTATTTTGATGTGACAGTCTTGTCCATAACCACTGGAAACTGATGGGTACCAATCATTTTGATACACTCTGTACTATATTATGTGTCTTTGTGATCAAGATCCAGACCGTGCCAAGGTCAAGTGGTAACAGCATCGGGGCGCTGCTTGCTTATACTGTACTAATATTGACATTCACCCTGCACATTAACGAAGTCGAAATTGCCGATATCGTAATTAATGTGTTGTGATCATTTCCCACAGAACCAGGAACATAGCAAATTCTATATACCAAAAAAAGATTATGAAATAAGCTTGAGAATTTATCTGTTGTTATACTATGTATACTTTTTAAGAAATTGTACATTAATGTCCTTTAGCTATTACTGTTCATACACGGCGCTAAGGGGTTGCTAAAAGTCATCGGGTAATTATTGATTTTATATTCCTCCTTTTTAAAATTTAAATAGTATTGTGCTTTCATGTGTAATATAGATATGACATCCTTAATAATAGAAATTTCACAATTGGTGTTTTTGAGGCCTTCATATCCGCCACCATGTTGCGGATATGAAGAATGGGTCATACATTGTGTACAATTGAAATATCTCCACAGCGTATTGTTCGCCAGGTGAGAGTTCGTCAACTGGGCTTGCTCCTTGTACTCCATGTGAACCAGGATCGGCTCAGTCTAGTCTAGGTTCACTTAACTGTGATCCGTGCCTGGCAGGTACATACCAACCGAGTGATAATCAGGCATCGTGTCTTCAATGTGATCCAGGATCATACCAACCAAACGTAGGAAGTACTGAGTGCATTCCCTGTCGAAAGGGTTTTTATCAAAGCGCAGGTGCTCAAGTTGGCTGTGATCGCTGTCCATCAGGGACGTCTACAGCAACAACAGGCTCAGTTTTCTCTGATTGCACAGGTAAACACGTGGTGTGTATATTTATAAAGTAGTACGTCTATACAGTTTGAATTGTGAAAAATTAACCCTTCAGTACACCTTTACAGTAGTGGTTATAACTGATATACCAATGACCCCCTAATTTGTACACCAATTGGAGTGATACCTTGGGCACTTAAAGTCACAATGTGTGATTTTCTCTACAGCGATGCCCTCAATAGCACGTGACAGACTAAGCCTGAATTACAGTAAAAGTTAAATGTTCATATTAAATCCGGAGATTATTCATCTTTTGCATATTGCTATTCGTCTTATGTCTTGTTTGTACATCCCAGCTGCATGAAGCTCCGCCAATATTCATGATACTAATATGACCGGCGAGCTAATACATGCACGCAATGTAGGCGCTGGAATGAAACGGCAACATTCTTCAATTTTCTTCAATTTACCTCATTTGTTTGGCAAGAAATTAAAAGGGGACAATGTCATCAGTAAAAACTAACATTTAAATAGGAATCTATTCTTTATGCAAATCATACATTGCTGCTTTGATTTATTAGCTTATTAGATTGATTAATATGACACAAATCAATCATACACCCCCCCACCCCCACCCCATTATAGTCAGACTGTCAATATATTAGTGTTAATTTTCTTTACAGTGTGTCAATATATTGATGACAGTAATCAATTAGACAATGACCAAGACGGCGAAGGAGATGCATGTGACGACGACGACGATAATGATGGTAAATTATATGATTTATGTCTTTAGACCAGGTTTAACTTTAAACCAGACTTAACTATTGAGGTTACACTTTATGGAGAGATAACTTTAATTTAGTTTTCTTACCCTTTATTATTTCTAACATACCCATTTAATATTAAGCTGCATGTTTTTGCCCTTAATCATATTAACAGGATCTACAATAATATGGAATAAGGTATTTTTAAAAGTACCAAAAGGTTGAGTCTCTGCAGGACTAATCTTGATAGTTAGTTCAGATTACTGATTCTATACCAGGTTGTTGATACTCACTTCTTTATTGGACACTCAGGTCCGTATGCACAAAACAAGTTAGACAAGGTCTAACGTTAGACTTGGTCTACACTCTAAATTACAAATATTTAAAAAAAAGTCCTTAAGGTTGTAATTAGGGACCAATCAATTTTAGATTTAAAATTAATCTTACAGATTTGAATTTTAAATCCCGTATGCTTTATTTTAAATCCTTGACATTTTGAATGTAGCTATGGAGTTTTTGATATTTTACAAAGCTTATTTTATATTATTGTAGATCCTGTTGAGGGCAAATGCATGTAGCTTGATATTACATGTAAGTCAGACAATGTGGCTTCTGACCAATAACGAATTTATAATAAACTCAACCCAGAAAGATTATAGATGGTCAGATATATCGAGAACTGAAATATGTAGCAAAAACTTATTTAATGTATATAAAGCACAGCTTTCTCCTGCGCATTTTGATACCTCTTTTGTTACTCTACGATATCATTTGGCTGAGTTATGGGCGCTTGAGTGGCTTCAAGTCGGATTTTGAAGGTTGCACTTAGCTTGATAGGGACAGACAACAAAATATAAAGCAAACAACAAGAACTACATGCTGTAGTTTAAAAACAAATTCAAGTAAAAAATTGAAGGCAAGTTCAAATTGAAATAAGTAGCAAACGAAGACAGCAAACTCAGAGCAAAATAAGGTGTGTCTTCTCTCATTGAGAGCAAATTAAAGGGTAGCAAGTATTGAAGTTGGAAGTCGAAGGAGTAAAATAAAGTAAAGTTCATGGTTAAGTAAACAGAGCACATCGGTGTCTTTTGTCTTGATTTTGTGTATGGGGTGTGTACACGACGAAAGCATTTGGCTTGAATAGGAGCCAAGTGCAAAATCCGACTTGAAGCCACTCAAGCGCCCATAACTCGACCAAATGATATTGTAGAGCAACAAAAGAGGTGTCAAAATCCGCAGGAGAAAGCTGCGCTTTATACACATTAAATAAGTTTTTGCTATATATTTAAGTTCCTGATATATCTGACCATCTATAATCGTTTCGATACTTTCTGGGTTGAGTTTAGTTCATGTTTGTGTGCAATGTAAGCTTATAGTGATCTACATATATTTGCCTTGATTTTTGTTGTTGTTATTCTTCAGGTGTTAGTGACAAACCTGATGTGTGCCCTTTTATCCCCGATGCCAACCAAGAAGACCGTGATAGGGATCGAGTCGGTGACGCGTGCGATAATTGCCCAATTGACATAAATTTTGACCAAACCGACGCCGACAATGACAACGTCGGTGACGCATGTGATAATTGTGTAAATGATGGAAATCCAGATCAATCTGATTTAGATGGTGATGGATATGGGGATGCGTGTGATCGTTGTCCAGGCATACGAGGTGAGTAAAGCAATTGGATATATGAATACAACAGCCACCCAAGTCCATACTTTAGCCAAATTGAGTTAAGCATGGGAAAGTATTGCTATACATAGGCCTGTCATATGTATGAAAGAACAACTCAAATTCATCATCTGTGTCTATTGAGCATGTGAAAAATGGCATGTATGAAAGAATCAACCCAAGTCCATGATTTGAGTCTTGTAACACATTGATTGAAATCCAGTATGTATAAAAAGTCCACTTGTAACACATTCATTGCTGGAGAGTGACTTTTGAAAAAGAATGGGTTTAATCAAGGAAAGTGTGTGGTTTATATTACATGGTACAATGCGTATCAACATTATACATAACTGTGTGCTTTAATTTGTATAATCTTACTAGTGGTAATCTCATTCCAACATTATTGTCTTTGTATATGATTCAAAAAACCACCCAAGTCCAGAATTTAAAATGAACCCCACGAAGTCCCTGAAATGCTAATCGTCATACCTAATACAGTTTAACCCACCCATTTGCACGTAAAACTTACCATATTGACCAGGTAAATCTAACTGAAGGAATTAAAATAATACACCGGTTTTTTTCTCAAAATCACTTCCCATGGACTTGGGTGGGTTTTGGATTCAATTGTCAGGATTACATGTAGGATTTTGTATGGGAACACGGTACGTAAACATATGACTTCAGTATGATGTGATTCAAGAGTGCTGATTGGTTACAGCAGTCAAATTTACGTTACACGTTCACCTATTGCGTCCACGTGCAAATATAATCATGTCTACTCCTGATTCCAGAAATATACAGCACTAATTGTTTGAAACTTATGAAAATATTATCTTGTTTTGCCAAATGAAACATGGCTACATCCTAATCCTTCAATTTGTTCTAATTGGCAATAAAAGTCGAATTTTAAGGTCTTTGCAATATGAGGGGAAATGGGCCAAAACATTTTTGATGTTTTCTTATTAATTTTGGCCCAGCAATTTTGTCTAACATTGTAGGATCGAAAGCTCAAGCCACTAACTATCTACTGAAGACAAAAAAAATGATTTCCTGTGGATTTTGTCTACTCTTTAACTTGAAAAACATTTTTTTTTTCATTTTGTCATGTTTTTTTTCTCATATTATACTTTCATGAATTGCCTTTATAATATTTCATTTACATGTAAAAGGTCAAATGAACATTTCTTGGATGTACAACACTTATGATACAATTTATGATATTATATGAGCTAGTTTAGTTGAATTGCATGTACTTCAAAATAAAGGCTGCATGTATATTGCCCGTTCCCTTACACTAGTGACACCAGAATAATTAAGACAGTTAATTTGTTACTCCTAATGTAAAATGTAATGTAATGTAAAATGTAAATCGGACGAAGAATAAAAAAAACTATAGCCATAAAACATGTGTCATAATGTAATTCCGGGTAGCCTTAGAAACAACCCTGGATAAAAGGAGCCCCCGTTCCCCCATCAATGTTGGATCCTGACATGACATTTTGTTCATGTGCGCTCAGTAGTACCCAATATTGATTGGTGGGGCAGGGGGAGGTATTGGGGTAAGTGTAATGTTTAGACTTGACGCTATAGAAAGCGCCTTTTTATCACTCTAAAAATAACGAAAATATGGCCATTACAAGCTGCACATTATATTTTTTATTCCAACCTATTTTGTCTAGCATTGTAGGATCGAATGCTCAGGCCGCTAACCAAATTTGAATTAACTACGCAGGCTATTTTTGAGGATAAGCCGTTTCCAACAGATTCTTTTAACTTGACATAATAGAGAGAATGCGATTTCCAAACGTAGACATCGAACGTACGTTGATCTATTCAAAACCACTCTCCTGTATCGAAGCGAGGTCACGTATTTAGCTATTTTTGAAGATATTCCACGTGCGAAATCGACGTAGATACATCGTTGAAAATGCACAAAATTTGTCCATTTCACAATATGTTAAAGACGGTCAAAGATAATGAACGTACGAAGGAAAGTCTAATTATTATTATGATCATTTTTATTTGTAACAAATCATTATAATAAAGGTACAGCGATGTGTTAAAAATTGACTAAATTTAAACGCAATATTCATACGCAGAGATTGTCCATTGAAATGTGTGTGATACTTTGGGTATAAAAAATTACCTTGCGATTTGACATTTTGGACTACGTTCCACCATGGTTCCACGTGGAAATAGGCTGATTTTACCTCGAGTCTAGGTAAATGAAACGTAGAGAACGAGTGTTTCTCTACGAATGTTATAGCCAAAATATCATGTGTTTTTTTTACAGCTGAGTGGTGGTGCAATAACTTTGTGTATCCCCGAGGTGGTGAAGTATTATAGGGGTGGGGGGGGGGGGCAAAGATTGGTTGGCAGGTCAAAAGGGGGGCAAGCATTTTTTTTGCATGTCGAAAGTTGGGTGGGGAGGGCAAGGACATTTTGGCTCAGATATTCTAGGAACATTAGGAACACGTTCAAATATGCACAATTCCTGATCGGTTATTTATTTATTTATTTATTTATTTGTCTGGCGCTCTAGCTGAAATACAGCAAGATAATGTAAGATAGTAAATGTAAACCTGTATTTTAGCTAGAGTATCTCGAGCGAATGAACACGACCTTTTGCCAAAGCCTATGTAAATGAGTCATTGTGAATTAAAGCTGAGTTTATTCACCGCAGAAGTGACATAATTAATCGGATTAACTACCATAGCAATAGATGAATACAATTTTTATTATATCGCCCTGCACTACAACGTTCACGCGGTACCTATGCATTGTACCATAGATGTCAAAGAAAGGATGTTCACTCGCACCTATAAGATTAGTATTTTTGAAAAGAGCTGTATTGTATTCAATCTATGTTTGCAGACATACACAGGTGATTAGTGCAATCTGCTTGTGTTGGCATGGTTGGGCGATCCAAAGAGCTTTTAAATAGAAATAGAGTCGCAATAGATTATATAATCTTTTGTTCGTTTGATGCCGATTAGAAGTTGCGACAGGCTATTCATAAAAGTGGTACCATTGTTTCGAACAAAGGGCAGTGAATGGGTTCCGCCATTAAATTGGTCACTGATCCGACATCATATTAACGCTTTACCCAACAGGCGAGTATAAATAAGTGACCACAGTACAGTCATGTGTAAGGGCAGTCATGTGTAAAGTGGTACCATTGTACTCACGTATCTCAAATGTGCGCTTGTGCGGGTCTGAATTCTATAATGGAGGCTTTAGGTGTCGATATAATCTTTTTTATCACCCACCTGACTTTAGACGCTTCATTATAAATTGAATGCCCCTGCTGATCGACTACACTTCAGAATGTATTAGCTGCCAGGTTCACATTTCTATAGTATTCTATAATGGAAATCGCTGCGTATACATGTAAGTATAACTATAGGCCTATAAAGGTTTTTTTCACAAATGTCCATTTAGCTTTTATTTTAAGAAGGAGATTGGCATAGAAATAGCGGCGGTGGAAGGGGGTGGGGCAAATTCCCCCCTGTGAGAAGTCTTGAGAGGGGATATGAGGGAGGAAAAGGGGAGGAGCGATATGGAGAATGAGGTGGCCTACAGGAAGGGAGAAAGAGGACAAATGAAGAGAAAGAAATAATGAGAAGTAAATAAAATAATAGAAAGATAAGGACATATTTATATTGAAACGAGGGAGTGATAAAGTTAGTGTAGGCCTAGGAAAGAATAAATACAGAGAAAGAAAAGAAAGGAAAATAAATGTAATAATAATTATTATAAAACTTAACACATAACAGCACTAAGCAGCCATTCGATGACATCAATGCCGTTGTGCGTTACGTAATTATTGAGCCCAGTCAGATGTATTTCGCACCTGCCAAGCACAAGTCGCCCAATTTCGAAAACTGGACGTTGAATGTACACTCTCATGAATATTGATTGGCAACATTTTCCAATATGTCAGCGCTCTAATCGGAAACAATAGAACAATAGACCCTGCAGAGCGTTGGGGCGATCTATTCAAACATTGTATTCATCTATTGGGATTATTACGTCACTTCTTAACTTATAAAGGCCCTGCATTCTTTTATCGATTGGCTCCAAACAAAGGATTTGAACCGGTGTCCTTCACCGTAGTTATGGCGGAGTGCAGTTCAACAAAAGCATGATTGCAATCTACCACGACATTTTGGCTCACACACATAAGAAATGCACTACGATAAAATAGGTTGAGGAAAACAGTGCAACAGAGCATTAATGCCCAAAATTGAAAAGCTGTATAATTTATAAACAATATACACTACACATAAAAAATACCACAAGGGATTTTCAACATAAATTATAAGAATCCAAACAATCAAGTACCAACATGCACAGTTTTGTCCTTATATCACTTTTGGGTTTATAACAAAATGTTTTCAAGCCTCTATCGTGATTGTCAGCTGCATAAGACATCTCTTTGATAGCTGATAATGCCCATCTATTCACCAAGTGGCTACTAACTGATGAGCACTGTCATTATGCTAATATGAAATCATTGTTTATCAACAAAGGCGAGGGACTCGTCTGTCGATATGCTCAAACAAACCGCTACACTGTTCAATGGCTTTCTTGTACTATATGAAATATGGTGGGCGATTTGAAATGGACGTGCCCTGTGCAAACTACGATGCGTACGCACACTGCAGGGTAAAGAACAATGGAAATTGTCATAATTCGCGCGCATACTGCCGGGCAATGACGTCACATGTCAAGTGGTCTATACCCGATCAATGTTGGAGTTGCCTATAGACTATATGTTTAAAATTCAATATGGCTACCGAACTGTCATGTGGTCCAGTGGATTAGTGCGCTGGACTTCTGTATTCTGTATGTAGCAGCGGCGTGGGTTCGAGGCCCACCTGTGCCGAACTGAAATTCCATTTTTTTTTAAATTTAATATTAGGGAAATGAGACTGGGCGAATTTATGTATGACGTAGAGAGGATTAAGATCCCTTTATTGATCCCTGATCCCACCGACTACCCCGGGCTGATTTCATGCAAAACAAATCACCAGATGACTGACTATATAATAGGACATAGCGCCACAACACGAGCGTTGGTAAAGTATGTGGCCTCACTGCAATACATAGCTACGTAAAAACGTACGTGTTAACGTACGTCCTACGTCTACGTTTGGAAAATCGCAAGCTCTCTAATAATTGTATTTTGCCCTATACGACGTACATTATACCTGTGTGCTATCTCTTGTGATTTGTTGTTGCTTCGAAGGTAGGTATTGTCGACGCTCGTCATGTGAAGTTCATGTATTTCCAGTTCAAAGAATTCCGTCTACAACGAGGGTTTTTTGGTGAAAGAGGCGAAAGTCAAATACCCTGTGTCTGCCTCTCGTCTCTTTCGTCAAATAAACCCTCATTTAGAGGCATACATGTTTGTAGACGGAATTTTACGGTATTAGATAAATAATAAGTTTCCAAAAGGATTGCTTGGTTAAAGCAAACAACAGCCTTAGGTAAAAAATGATACTTGCCTTGGGTGTTTGTTTAATTTACCACTTTAAAAAGATTTAAAAAATACTTAAATTGACTCATATTTTGACTCATCTTTATTAGACATATTAGACGATCCTGATACTGATAATGATGGTATATGGGACGAATGTGACAACTGTCCGGATAATCCTAACCCGAATCAGGAAGACACGGATGGCGATGGGCGGGGAGATCAATGTGACAATTGCCCATTAAATAAGAACCCTTCGCAGGAGGATGGCGATTTCGATAACGTCGGTGATATATGTGGTAAGATGGTTCACATTTACATGTCAACTGTACATTCTTTAAATTAACTCCTCACAAATCTATTTAAATTTGACAAGTATTCCGAGGGTCCTCCCTCTTTTTTTTTCAAAATGAAATGGGTAATCTTGACAAATAATGAGTTTGAGATCTTGTCAATTTGAATAGTTACTTGTTAGAATTAAACAATAACTATAAGATTGTTGGTTCAAAGTGATAATATGTGACCCGGCAGCACAAACAAGCCGTAAATTCCCTAAATTGTATTCTGAGTTATGGTGTAAAATGTGTACGAAGGTCGTATTCATCGGTCGCTTAAGCTGGCGCGACATCTGTCTTATTATGATAATCACAACACCAATCAATAATCCTGTTATTGAAGTGGATAATAAGCTTCTACCTTAGATGGCTATACATGTAGAACTTTTAATAGCTCTGGTCTTTGTTTGCTTTTGCTAAATCCTTTTCAAGTGGTGGGTTACCAGGCATTGTATTTTGTATAGGTATGCATAACCAACACTTAACAATGAGAGAACCTTCTTAAACCTCGTTGACTTGGGGATGATTTGAAATGACCGCCAATTATGACTGTTTGATATTTTTTGCAAGCAATGTGGAAAAAGAGACACACATAGAAGTGAAAAAAAGCTATAATTTTGTTGAAGGAGCAAAGTTTAACTAACCATAACTCCGCTTCTGGATATCGTTTGAAGTCAAATGATATACCATTTTTAAGTTTATGATGTTTATTTTTAAACACGAAATAAAACAAAATTGACTGGAGAGGAATTTACGGCTCATTCGCCGTGGACGGTCACATATACCTAATCAAAATGTATATCTCATCAAAACTAATAGTCACGGGATCAGAAATAAATTCATATTAAAAAAGAAGAGTACGAAATTATAGTGTATTGTCCTTTACAACGATGTTTACACAACCACTCACCCCATACCCCACCCCCTATGCATAGATACATCCACTTAACTATCGACCTCGGGTGACCTCAGGTCAATTGACTTCACGTAAACAATTATGTTGAAATAAAAGCTGATTCAAAATGAAGTACGCTCTCGTTTGTACGAAGTCTATAACATCCAAAATTCAAAAACATTATATAGTGCAGCGTTTGAAAAATACAACCGAAAGAATATGTCATACGTGTAATCGGGTCGTATTCGAAAGTCGGTAAAAGGAGATCGCATATATTGTATTTTGCCAATAATTCCCAAAGTTTGGGTTCTTTTAGATCTATTTTGTTACTTCACCAACAATACTATTAATTTAGATTCTGAACGTTGTTTGTTTTTAACAATGATTAACAAACACGTTTGTTCTCACTTTATTCATTCATGCAGACATTTGCCCGCCAAATTTCTGTCGTAATGGTGGAGTGTGTGTCAGTAACACTGGAAGGAATACTGCAATTTGTCAGTAAGTCTATTTGGCATTTTAATGTTTGATTTACTCATTCCTTATGTGTCATTTTTAATTGATGGCAGCTTTTTACTCAAAATATGGGTTACTATAAATAAAGTGTAACTATGGATTGCATTATGGCTCTCGTCAATCACATTGCGAGTGGATGGCATACTGTAATTCATTACTCGCGTTCGGCGAATCGTGGAAAGCGCTTCATGGGTCAGTATACTAGTATATAATTTCTTATTTTGAATAACGCAAAAATCACGTCGATTGGTATCGCAAAGGTTCACTTATTTACGAATATGTAACAATGTAGTCTGATTATGTCAACTGTGCTTTATTATATTATAATATTATTATTATTAAAACCTGGTTCTTTTTAGATGTTCAGATGGTTTTGGTGGTACTCTATGTAATGACATTGTTCCAGATGATGGTGGTGATGATGGTGGCGGCGCCAGACCAGGTAAATAATGACGGATACATTGTGATTTTATTTGTTTAATTTCTTTTTGTTTCATTGATTTTCATTGTTGTCAGTCAAAAGCAGGATGATCCGCTCAAAAACATCATCAACCCTTTTTATTCATCATGGAGATTTTCCCAGTAAACACAATGATATTTTAACACGTTATAAACGTCCCAGCAAACACAAAAACGTTTTAAAAACGTTTTAAATATGTTATCTTTTGGCTTTTGGTTTAGGTAAAAACGTTTTGATAACATTAAAATGTCGGGTTATATAAAGGTCATGATAACGTTTTAAAACGTTTTGTATGAAAACACACTACAACAATATTTTTAAATGTTTTCAAAAATGTTATTGTAAACTATTTTTGCAAACATTTTTCCCAAATATTGTGTCAATACTTAAATAACATTATGTTAAAATGTTTGAACCCAGCAAACACAGAAATGTTCTTAAAATGTTTTTTTTTTTTTAAACGTTTTAATAACATTTAAATGTTGGGTTATATAAATGTCATAAAAAAACGTTTTTAAAACGTTATTGCAAATATTTTGGGCAAACATTTTCGCAAAATATTTTTTCAACTCCAAAATAACATTCTGTTTAGAATGTTTTGTATCAAGTTTTCAAGAATGTTTTTAGAATCTTATTAAAACGTTTTTATACCCTTTATATAACCCGAAATTTAAACGTTTTCTGTAAAACATTTTTGTTTGCTGAGCAAAAAAATGTTTTTTAAGGTTATGAAAACGTTTTATACTCTTAATATACCCTTTATGTAACCCGACATTTAAACGTTTTCTGACAACCTTTTATAACCTTTTGCGAATGATGTCGAAAACGTTTTGTGTTTGCTGGGGTGTTGCAATCGTGTTTGGTTTTGGTGAAAATTTTAATCAAAAGAAATGAAGGTGTTTTAGAATATTTTTATATAACAAAAACACTGTTCAGTATACTGATTTCATCCAAGCGAACACAAACCTTTAAAAAAATACGCGCATGCCGGGAAGTCTCAAATTTAATTTTTACCAAATCTGTAGTTTCCTGGATTAGGTGTATAGTTGCTAACTATGCACCAATATTTTTCAGGACTCAGTGACACTTCCATTGCTGTTATCAGCATGTCGTGTCTTATAGTCGTTGTGGTCGGTCTGGCGGCCATATTGGTTTTTCTGCGCATGTTACTTACCGCATCACGTGGGATCAAAACATCTGGTATAAATGCTCCACAAACGTCACCATTCAGTAATACTCCGAGAAGCAGGGCGTATTATTATAACGGACGCGTAAACCTATACCCAGGGATTTAGCCATTAATGCTATAAAGTAAGTATGCTAATCTTTTCCAAATAAAGAGTTTTGGGAAAAGATTTGAGGACATTGAATCTCAATCATTGTACGAAATAAGTGGCTGTGCAAAATTTCCAAACGGCTCGCCAAAAATTGCTTGCCCCCTCTCGGCCCTCCAAAAATCGCTTGCACCCCCCCTCTCGGCCTGCCAAAATTCTTTGCCCCCCCCTTGAACATGCCAAACTTTTTGGATCCCAAATTGCAAACCTTAAATGGTCTAGATGTATATTGCGAGCGCAGCGAGCAGGAAAATTTGCATATTTAAGCGTATCCGTACTGTTTTCCTAAGCCTTTTTAGAGCGTTTTATTAAAAAGGCGCCCATGAATGCGTGCCAAAAATCGCTTGCCCCCCTCTCGGATTGCCAAAATTGCTTGCCCCCCTTTCGGTTCGCCAAAAGTTTCTCCCCCAATTTTACCCTCCCACAGGGCTCATAATTATTGCACAGCCCCTAAGGAGTGGTACCATGCAAAATTTGGAAAATATCAAATTACCTTGGGCTATATCGAAAGGTAATGGTTGATAGTAACCAGTATATCTCACCAGCATTGTTTTAAATCTTTCATCAAATACGAACAATGCACACAAAAATAGAAATTGAAATGGGATCAACATAATACTTGGAGGAGGAAAAGATTCGAATGATTAACTTATGTCTATAAAGTGGAAACTCATTGTGCGGAATTCAAATTTTACTTCTTGTTATCAGGAGTTCGTGTTATCCAATTCTAGTAACATGTGAAATGTATGCGTGGGAATGTAAAACATATACTTCTTGTTATGCGGAACTTCATGTTAAGAGGGTTCGTGTTAACGAGTTACCACTGTAGTATCTTATTTTCTTAATGAATAACACAATGCATCAAATAATTAATAACAAGCAGGTCATATTGAAAAATTCCTCTAAAAGGTTTACATGTAAAATTTGGACAAAATTAATAAATGTATGCATTTTATCCAAATATCCCAACAATACTCCTGGCAAGATTCAAGATAGTATGATGCAACTTTAATGGATATTCAATAGTAATGTGACACATTATTTTTCGTAGTAAATATGAAGTTTCGATTACTTTCAAAGAAAATGTGTTGTAATATTGACATTTTGAGGTAACAAGTGGTTGCAAATCACAAAACATGAAATATCTGAACTCAAGTCACTCTTTAATTCAAATTACAGCCGGGTGAAGTGAAATGAACAAAGTTTACTTAGAGTATGTTACTTTTTAAGGGATCGGAAAGAGACGTATAAAAAAAGTAAAAAAGACGTATAAACTTGTTCTCTACAATCAAGTTTTCTCACCAATTAAATATCCCAATGAGAGAAACGTTGGTGTGTTGGGTTTAGCTTTACATTAATTTTTATATGTTTATACAAATTGTCAGAATCCGTTTGAAAATCCTTCGTTTTCATCCTTTTTACGCACCATGTTCATAAGACCCGAAACGCGTTCCATGTTATTTATGTTATTCAAATGTGTGCCCCGTATAAAACCACGCCAAGTGATTGCTTTGTCCATTTTTGTATTGTGTTAAAAATCGATCAAAGAAATAGTGTCACCATTTATGAGAACTAAATGCAGTACTGATTAAATTTTAGAAGCTCGTTTTGGGGAACATTGTGGAGAATCTTACATGACATAAAAGTATTTTTTTATATTATCGATTTCTCCACTACGGTTAATTTAGACATCTAACTACCTACATTATTTCTCAACATTCTGGCACTTGCTATTTCATTTTCACTCTAAATTGGAGCTAGTTTTGCAAAATAAGAGGTTTTTCGCCATCGGTGCGTCCAAAATTTCAGAGTGATATGCTTGTTTATTCTAACAGCTAATTAGCGGACGCAATTGTAATTATGTAGCCGCTTTGAGATCAAGCAATTGCGTATGTTGATGCTTTCTCCTTTTCCTTTACCCCTTTTCCTTTCGTTTTCCCTTTCCTTCTTTCTTTCTTTCTTTCTTTCTTTCTTTCATTCTTTCTTTCTTTTTTCTTTCTTTCTTTCTCTCTTTATTTCTCCCTTTCTTTTCTTTCTTTCTTCCTTTCTTTATTAACTTACGCCCGTCTGGAATCAAAGCATAAAAAAACCCATATAATAACCTTCAACAGCATTAGAACATTTGTCCCAATAACATCAGAACCCTCAAAGTCACTATGCTCCTTGCTATAAGGGGCTGTCATTTTCTTCGGAATGGATGTGTCATGCATACACTGGGGTTATAGAGGTTTTTAGACCAAAAATAGGAGGTTATATAATTATTAAGGGCTGGTGACTCAAAATTTAATTTTCGCGCGCATTCTTTTAACTTACGATTTGAACCAGGTATGTAACAAATTTCACTGAAACTATTTCTTGTTTATTTGTCTGTTTCTCTGGCTGTTTCTGTTTTAGGTCGCAAGATGCTGTTTTGATGAACTCTGTTATATATTAGACTATTTATTGATAGATGTTGCTTGTGTTTTGCGGACACGTGTCCTAAATAATATGATAATATTTTTATACAATTTTATGTATAGTTATGTGACATAATTGTGATACCCTTTTGTACATTTTCCATTAAATTGAGTTATTCGTGGTAAAATCGCTGTATATGAAACAATCACTGTGAGGTTTATCCCTCTCAAATTTGACTTTTAAAATGTATGCCTATATACTTACCAAACCCGTAATTAAAGACCTGAGCGCAAGAAGACCGTAAGTCCATTTGGCCCCTCAACATGTGTAGGCTACACAAAAGTTGCGTATAGTTTCGTATAGTGTGGTGATGTTTTATACATGTTCAGGGGCCAAAACAAATCTTTCACAACCTTTAATGATGTTTTTAACCTGGAACATGTATTAAACATTATAAAACCCTACTCTCTAAATGTGAAAGAGTGAAAAATCACTCAAAAAGAGTGAAATCTCACTCTTTCAAAGAGCCATCTGAGTGACAACTCTTTTAGAGTGAAGCTCACTCTCAAGAAAGAGTGAAAAATTCACTCCGGAAAAGAGTGAATCAGAAAAGAGCATTTATTTATTCATTTAGGCCTATTTTATATACAAGAATATCACAGCAGTTCATAACAGCTACTATGTGCTTTAAATTGTTGTGAGGCTAGGCCCCAGGTTAGGTAGGGCCCGGTCTAGGAATATTGAACTGGTCTAAAGCTTAAGCACATACACAATGTGTCGAACTTCAGTGTGGGATGAATGATGAAAACTATGGATTTAGTGAAGCTAATAGTCAAACTGTTCATTGGTGAGTACACTTAGGTGTAGGACATAACACTTGGCAAATACCATGTTTACGGTCACAGTCTGGAGAAGCGTGATGCGGCATTAACCTACATAAGCTTACATATGCGTACATGTAAACCGGCACTGGGCCGGTAACAAACTGCTCACATATGACTTAAGCTTACTGCCGCCGCGCCGTTGTCTCCAGACCAAGTGTATACTTGCTACGAGTTATGACCTACACATAAATGTAATCACTATTGAGTATGCTGTCTATTTCTTCATCAAATCCGCTTTCTTTCGCCATTCATTCACACACTGTTCGCCATTTTGTTACACAAGTTCAACAAACATCGGCCGATTTTCGGCGCTTCTGATTGGCTGACAGTGAGTGAGATTTTGCGCCACTTTTGAGCGAGTGAGGCTCACTCGAAATCGCGAGTGAAATTATGTGTACTGTTTTCACTCTTTTAGAGCTAAACCCCACTCTTTTAGAGCTAACTTAAATTCACTCTGAAATTCAGAGTGGTTTTTCACTCTTTTACATTTAGAGAGTAAGAAACTATACGTAACTTTAGTATATACATGTTGAAGGGCTTCCTGGGAGAATGGTGTCAAATTGGAATTCAAAAGGGACCACAAATCTGACATTTTTCTTAAATTTGAATTCTTTACCCGAACTAGACATTTTGATGGTTTTTGTTTTGTTTTGATGGTGAAACAACAAGTTTTGGGTGTGAAATGCCCCATGTCTTCCTTGTTACCGCCCCTGCAACTGGTGATGAGTTACTGGTTATACATGGTGTCCACGAAATACTAAGTAACTGTATTGTCGGAAACATTAATTTGTTTGTATTTTGACGCCTGGACAAACCAAACAGTTAATAGTTGACAAGGTTAAGGAATAAAATAGATATCACATGAAAAGAATAAGAAGAATTGTGCGAAAACACTTCATTTTCAACCGTTCACGGAGTCAAATACCAAAGACGCCTCATGTCTCGTGATTGGCACTCCTAATGCAGATCATTGATTGATATTTGAATCCGTGGAAAGGTTTGAAACTCTTATATTTAAAGAAAAGTGTAATCAGTGGTCAAAATTCAAAAAGTACCTGATAGCTGATTTATTCCTCAAGCACATCATTTATTTATGGCTTGCGCATAAAAATTCTTTCAGGGACACCATGTATTGTTGTTCGTTATTTCGTTTATCATGATCAAATACACAAGAGCGTAGTGTGTGTCTAATATATTGTATAAAATTGTAATTATACTTGTATTTAATTAACTGTAACACATTATTATATATTATAATGAACAATGCAATATTATTGCCTTCAAATTATAAAGATGCATTTCGTTGCATAAAATTACATTTCATTGCATTCACATAATTTTTGACCGTGTCTATGAGTGCCATGCACTTTAAATTATTATAACTTGCTGTAATTTTCAAACGCAAATGGTAGTAAAAGGTTAGTAAAAGGGTACAACAATAGTATGCATTATGCATGTTACACACATGAGTGAGCGTTTTGCAAACTTAACAAGCCTTACTGGCTGGCAGCATTTAACACCATGGTGGAACCAATTTTACATGTTGGCCCCCCCCTTATGACCTTAAGCCCCTCGTGGAAAGCATAGGGGCATAGAAAAAATGGAAACAATTATAGTTTGATCATTTGAGGTGTAATGATGCCAAAATCATTAAATCATTGGTTCCACTATATGTAAGACACAATCCTGGTGTTAAAAGAAATTACGGAACCCACCTGGTTTCCTTGGGAGTTATGTATGCCATCACGTGTATTTATTTCTATTTTCATCGATCAATACTTCTTTTTATTAATTGCGAAATACTTTTTCAAAAATAATTATTTTTTTTATAAAAGGATTTTATCAGGATACCTTAATGTTAATAACTATATAGAATAATTGGAATGTGTTTTGTATTAAACACTACATTATTGTAAACATTGGATTAATTTGAATTGTGTTAATGATAATCCCGTATCATGGTCATTATAAACATAAGATACGTTTAATAGTCATACATTTTCCTTTAATGTCTGTACCAATGAAAGAAAACGGAATCATTCAGTGCAGACATTTTTTATTGATTTCATATTTCATAAATCAGAACCTTTTGGTCCTAATGTTCGCTGGTTCCAAAAGTTTGCTTGTAACATGTTTGTACAAAGAGACATACAAAATAAAGCATATATTTTTAAATAATTCAGAAAATGTTTTCCACTGTTTTTCAGTATTTAAGCACAGACTTTGTAGAATACTTATTGTTTATGGTTTGAATTCAGTCATTCATCCACAAAATAATACAAGACAGATGAATACAATCTAAATATTTACAGTAAACTTTTATTGTGTGTGTAAAAATGACAGGAACCTGTTCTCAAAAAAGCTAACGCTTTGCTGTATATAAAACTTGAACCAGTTTTACCTTGAACCTACCATTTGATATCACCAGTACAACAAAACATGTACATGTTCTTTAACCATGAGTGACATATTATTAATAATAAAGTTGACTGAATTTGTTAATACTTTGTATTCAGCTACTGTGAATGCACGAATGAGTTGAACAAGTTCATAGCCAAAGCATAAGCATGAAGAATAAAAAGAAATAAATGGTTGTTTTATTGTTTAACTGAAGATTTGGTTTAGAAATTTAAAAAAAAATCCATATATTATCATAATTATAAATAAATAAATCTATAAACAAATAAATAAATAAATAATAATAATAATAATAATAATAATAATAATAATAATAATAATAATAATAATAATAATAATAATGATAATAAGAATAAGAATAAGAATAAGAATAATAAGACTAAGACTAAGACTAAGAATAAGAAGAATAAGAATAAGAATAAGAATAAGAATAATAATAATAAGAAGAAGAAGAAGAAGAAGAAGAAGAAGAAGAAGAAGAAGAAGAAGGAGGAGAAACAAAATAATCATAATAATGATAATAATAATAGTAGTAGTAGTATTAATAGTAGTAGTAGAACAGTAGTAGTAGTAGTAGTAGTAGTAGTAGTAGTAGTAGTAGTAGTAGTAGTAGTAGTAGCAATCACTGAGTAGTAGCAGTAGCAGTAGCAGTAGCAGTAGTAGTAGTAATAGTAGTAGTAGTAGTAGTAGTAGTAGTAGTAGTAGTAGTAGTAGTAGTAGTAGCAGTAGCAGTAGTAGTAGTAGTGATCTTCATAAACTTTATTGCTCTCAAATATAATGTTATAGCTGCAAAGTAAGTTTGGGAGTAGCGCAATAATTGTTTTGGTTTCAAGTACATAAATACATATTTGCACATGAGCACCCTCGCTTTGTTCGGATCCAACATGCCACACCAGGTAAAAAAACACTCCATCCTACCTATACTTACTTTACTTTCAAGCATCGTGGGCAGTGTACGTGTTAAGTCATTGAAAACATGAAAGTTCAAGTATTCGGACGACATGATGGCATTTACTAACATATTACAACCACAAACATTTGGACAAATCAGCATGTCACCTTTTTAACCCAATCTGAAATTTAGGTTTAAAGCTGCCAGTTACCAATAATATAATATTTGCATTGCTTCTACACTATTATTATATCATTATACCTTTGTAGATGTCAATATACTCAGTATACCTCTCAGTATTCCTGCGTCATTTCAACTCATGTGAGAGCACATCTCGGACACGGATAATACACCACCTTCCGCCCCCTCCCCTCCCACTTTTCAGGACGGATGATCACGGTCACCCACCTTTGCACAGTATTTTTGTGGGACCTGAGAGCATACCAGACACACCAAATTGTATTCTGAATAGGTGGAAGATCATTGTGAAAAAAGTTTTGATTTTTTTTAATTCGCCATATAATACAAAGTTTATTATATTTTTGATATTTAACAGTCCTCGAAGTAAAATTTACAAATATATATAATAATAATGTACTTAAAGTGTATGTAGCTGGAAGGGAAAGCCATCCATCATATGAAATCCATCATATTTATATTGAAGATATACATTTTTTCCCAAAATCACCTTAAAATTGGAGGTCTCTTGGGAAAAAAACACGAAAGCTTAATTTTCAAAATGGGCGACTTTTCCTCCCAGCTACATACGCTTTAAGTACATATCATTATATATATGTATTGTAAATTTTACTTTGTTATGAACAAATTAAACAAATGTAAATTTGTCATAAAATTATTTTGCGAATAAAAAAAAATCTAAACAATGCCTACTGTTTTATTGTTTCGCTATTTAAGGTTTTCGGGGGAGGGTAAACGGTGTCAAGGCGACATCTGTCTCCCCTCTTTATCAAAATAAGTCCAAGTTACAGTATAAAATTTAGAACTGGTACGGTGATTCATTAACAGTTATCACCGTCTGTGGGTACGACTTTCCTATTGTTAACATATCGATTACAATGTGTGCATTACACAGTGAACATTGTTGCCATATGAGTTTATTCAACTTGTGTAGTGACCCCAAATAAATTTGTTTTAAACATACTACTCACTATTCCAGAAAAATATAGCACTAATTTTTTGGGATTAAAAAAATATTATCAAGTTCTGAGAAATGAAACATAGTTCAATCCTAATCATTAATTTAATAACTGAAGATAAAAGAAAAAGTGTACTATTTTTATCAATTTCTTGAAAAAAGAGCCAAAAACATGTATTTCTAGCATGACAATCGAGTCACAAAAACTTAATACAAGTCTAAGCATCCAAAATATTGAGTATATGTGGAAATTTTGCTCAAATTTTCACTTTTTGTGTAACTTGAATTAAATGATTGGTTATAAGAATGAAACATGTACGTTTGTGAAGATTATCATTCATCCAGGTAGTAAACAGTATTAATATTAAACTATAATCTAGTCAACTGGACTTACTATTTTTGAGTGGGAAATTTTCACGTCCAATCCTGAACGCATCATCAGTAGGGCTGATGATGCGTTCAGGATTGGACGTGAAAATTTCCCACTCAAAAATAGTAAGTCCAGTTGACTAGATTATAGTTTAATATTAATAATGAAACATGTATTTTCCAAAAATTAGAATGCATAAATTGAAATTAGACCTCGTACAAATCTTTATACTTGATTGTCACAGCATGCGAAAAACACCCTAAAAATGCATGTTTTTGATCCTTAATTCATAAATTCGGTCCAATAGTGAAATTTAACTTTTATTGCCAGTTAGAACTTAATGAATAATTAGGATTAAGCTGTGTTTCATTTGGCAGAATTTTTTAAATCCAAAAAAATAGTGCTGTATTTTTCTGGAATAGGGAGTAGTAACAGGTTTATTGTTCGGATTAGAAATTGGATTTTGTTGTCAGCGCGCTAGATGTGAAAGAGAGATGGCGCTATTAGCACAGACAAAAACAGCAACATGGGGGATAAGACCTGCATACAATATTTACCTTCATTTATGAATGAAAAGACATAATGTACGATCTTTTAAAATGAATTTGACTAATTATTTTCAACTTATATTTCACCCAACTACATACCAAAACAATTTTCAGGTTTTGGGGGAAAATCTATATCTTCAATATGAAAGGTCAAAATTTTCAATTGATCGTCGGCTTTTCATCCCAGCTACATACACTTAAAGTACATATCATTTATACAATTTACTTCGAGGAGTGTTCAATTTCAAAAATATCAATTTTTAATCATTTGCCATAAAATGTGTATTATATCGCGAATTTCAAAAATTCAAAATTATTTGATATCAGAAGGACATTCCTCCTATTGAAAATATGTCTGGTGTGCTCTTAGGTCCAACAAAATATACGTAAAAACATCGCTATCCGAGTCCTTAAGGGCATGCATATCAGAGTCAACAATAGAAACATGTTAATCAGATATCATTTAAAATAAATGCCTCTAAAAGATGCACACTGTAAAAATATGTCAATTTAAGAGGATTTTTTTACGAAATAAATATTGATTGTTGTTAAATCCCTAGCACTATAGTGCTGTGTATTTCGGAAAATTAAATTATGTTTATCTCATTATTGCATTTAATACTAAATATCGAAAAGAAACTTGACACATGTACATGGTACAAAAACAAATAAATTTGATGCCTTTTTTAAAACTTAAATATTTTACAAACAGTACAATTTTATATGAATCGAGTTTTGTGGGAAGGGGTCACAAATATGTTATTTGACGTGTCACGTTTTCAGGAACTTAATAGGTCCCTGTTCAGCAAGTCCATCAAGTTTAGAACTTACAGTCTGGAGTTACAAAATCCGTAAAAAACTGTTAATGTTATCGAAAACGAAAGACTTGAACCGAGCCATTGACAATATTAATTTGTTTATTTGCTTATTTATTTATTTATTCATTTATTTGTTCATTTATTTATCTATTTAGTTAAGTAAACAGATGAAAGATGATTCAACATCTTATCCTCCCACAACAGTCACTGGCTTGTGACGGAACGTCTTGCAGATTTGTTTAGCAATCGTGTGATTGCTTTGAATCATCAAGTGGATTTGCACAGGTTGACATCTTCAGGCAGAACAGACCTCTCACTAGACGTTTAAAAAAGAGAGCGGAAATTAGAGGAATGATGGCCATGTAGGAGTAGGACTGTCAATTACAGTAAAGACTAGGACTGTCAATTACAGTAAAGAAAGTGGTGAAACATTTTAATGATTTTAATTGACTTTGGGCATCTGTATTTTTACTCGGCTCACAAAATAGCAACTAAGTCATTATTAATGGTCTCACGCCAGTGATTTTACAGTTGTGGGAGGACAGGATGTTGATGCAGCTATCAACTAGAGAGAGCATTTTGACCAAATAACCTTTTAACCTAATGGCATTTTTCAAACTGTTTTCTTTATTTTGGTTCGCACTGTGTGACTAAATCCAGAAAGTTTTTAGTTAACCGTTTGGAAATTAGAGGCAAAATAAGACATCTCAGCGGCGCATACCATATAATAATTATATTAAAGCTAAACATATCTCTGATCTAAAATATTAACGGGGGCTTCAAAAAACTTCTGAGCATTCTACTAATGCCAAAATCGCGTTTTTGATGCAGGGACGTAGCCAGCATCTTGCTTTCGAGTGGCAAAGCCAAATTTTCTTCCCCATCCGTCAATTTTTGTCCCATTTACTGTAATCATTTTAATGATACATAACTCTTTGCCGTCCCCATTTCATCCCTAAAAAATTATGTGGTGGCATCCCCCTCGACCCCTTGGACACGTCAATGCTTTGATGAGAAAAGTGGGAGTGAGGCTGTTAATTTAGTTAACCAGGATTAAGCTCGAAATTGGAAACCACTGATGTTACTGTCGAGGTACTGATTTCAAATTTGACAATTTACATGCTATAGTTTGGTCATAATTATGGCCATTTTTAAATGGTCTTAATTATGTCATTTAAAAATGACAATGACCTCATTGGGTCAAAAGTGGCTCCCAGCTTCTACTAAAATGCATCAACTTCTTTATAGTAGCACATATCATCCTGTCTATTATAATATTGTACAAATGTAAACAATTCACATTTTACAGACACTTTTGTATAATCTGTTCTGACAATATTAATTTGTTTATTTGCTTATTTATTCATTTATTTATTTATTTATTTGTTCATTTATTTGTCTATTTAGTTATGTAAACAGTTGAAAGATGAAACATCTTGTCCTCCCACAATAGTAAAAGCACTGGCTTGTGACGGAACGTCTTGCAGAGTTGTTCAGCATTCATGTGATTGATTTGAATCATCAAGTGGAATTGCACAGGTTGACATCTTCAGGCAGGACATACCTCTCGTTAGACGTTTAAAAAGGAAGGGCTGAAATTAGAGGAATGATGACTTTGCGCATCTGTATTTTTACTTGGCTCACAAAAATAGCTACTGATTAATTATTAACGGTGTCACGCCAGTGATTTTACAGTTGTGGGAGGACAAGATGTTGATAACCTCTTAACTTTTAACCTAATGGCATTTTTCTAAAATATTAACTGGGCTTCAAAAAACTTCTGAGCATACTACTAATGCAGGGACGTAGTCAGAATCTTGCTTTCGAGGAGCAAAGCCAAATTTTCTTCCCCATCTGTCATTTTTGTCCCATTTTAGTCATTTTAATGATACTTTACTCTTTGCCGTCCATTTTATCCCTGAAAAATTATATGGTGGCATCCCCCCACCGACCCCCTGGATACGCCACTGCTTTGAAGGAGAACATTGGAGTGGGGCTGTTAATTTCGTTAACCAGCATTAAGCTAGAAATTGGAAACCACTGATGTTACTGTCAATGTACTGATTTCAAATTTGCCAATTTACATGCTATAGTTTGGTCATAATTATGGCCATTTTTAAATGGTCATAATTATGTCATTTCAAAATGACAATGACCTCATTGGGTCAAAAGTGGTTCCCAACTTCTACTAAAAATGCCTCATCTTCTTTACAGAAACACATATTATCCAGTCTACTATAATATTGTACAAATGTAAAAAATTTACATTTAGCAGACGATTTTGTATAATCTGTACTTGATAATTAATTCTTGTCTACTAGTACCAACCTGTGTTGAGAAACAACTTCAGGTAATATATTTGACCATCATCAATACCTTAAACATCAGCTTAATGTGATAAAAATCTTTAATTATGTATTATTTATTTATCTAATTATGAGATGTCGGTCTTTTTGGCTGTAATACTAGACTTTTAATAATAACAATGAATGAGATTCTTTAGAAATTATCTTATGTGCTATTTTTTTCGCATAATAAATCGCATTTACATTTACTACCGCATTATCGCTAGCCCAGCAAACACAAAACGTTTTAAAACGTTTTTTACAGGTTATATTTTGGATTTTTGGTTTTGGTCAACATTTTTTCATAACATTAAATGTCGGGTTATGTATGATAACACATTACAAAAATATTTTTAAAATGTTTTCCAAATGTTGTAAAATAATTTTTGCAAACAATTTTGCCAAATACTTTGTCAACACTTAAATTACATTATGCTAGAATATTTGTAGTAAGTTATCACAGCACGTTTTTGAATGTTATGAAAACGCTATACCCTATACACTTTATATAACCCGACATTTAAACATTTTCTGGCAACCTTTTTTAACCTTTTGCGAATGATGTCGAAAATGTTTTGTGTTTGCAGGGAGGTTGTGGTTCAATGTTTTTGGCAAAGTTTCTTCGTGTGTTCAAATAAAGCTGCATACTCTTCTATCACTCATACATAATTTGTTGAACTTATTTAATTAAAATCAACTTGTGGCCTCCGTTTTATTGAGTAATTTCAGCCAACGTTGAATAATGTAATACTTCATACTAGTGTTCACTGCAAATATGTAATTCAAATTCGAACAACAACACTAAATAAACGTGTCATAAAGGCCACTCAAGAGTATTTCTTTTATGCTGATTTTCGGCTTCAAAATTATTTGAATTAGTGAGGGCTAAAATAAATGTACAAAATTTACATTTTACTGTGGAGAATATATCCATGCCAAATATGTATTCAATATTTGACAACGAAAACAACCTCTATAGATGAGATATTTATTGATCTTTTCCATTTGCATACAAAAATGAAAAGGTCCATTTTTATTCTTGATAAATGAGGTACGTACCTTCATGACTGGATACCGCTTGGAAAGGAAAGGTAACAGTGTATTCTCTAAAATATAACGAATGTTCACTATTTACTTACAGTAGTTTCAGTAATTGTCGTTTAATTTTGTTGATGATTACGAAAAATTGCTTTCAACTTGAGGAAAGAGAACAGAGTATGCAAATCAAATATTGTATCACACTTAGAATCCTTACGAAAATATTGAAATGAACCCTAAAGTAACGACTTCTAACAAAAGTTGTACATGTGTATTCGAGAGCAGGATATCTCAAAAGTAAGTGGACGCATCATTTTTAGTCGAATATTAATGAATTTTAAAAATAAATGCTGTGCATGACGAGACGAGATACGCAAAATTTCTTTCTAGGATGAAAAGAACACAACTATAAGCAGCACAGCGAACTGACATTAGAGAAGTGATGACAATCAGAAGCGGTGGGGATCGAACCATTGAGCTCAATATTTCCGTGATAGAGTTCATCCAACTGCTCCACACGGAAATATAATGGGTTGATCATGATTAAAAGTGAATCTTCTTCACTAGTCATCGTTTTGCTACCATGAGTCTCAACGACTATGATCCGGCCCTAAATACTTCACCCTAAGACAATTAGAGACTCAAATAATATACACGAGCATCGCAGATAACGGTTGGTTTCCGTTCGTGAAGGAAAAATCATCAATGCTATATTTTTATCCAGTACAAACATAGTTTTGGTTAATATTGCAATTAATATTTAAAAGTAAATAATCAAAGTGATTAATATGTGTATCTTTCGTGAGTTAAAACTTATGGGTCCACTTACTGTTGGAACACTCTTAAAATATACTCTACTCCTTTTCACCACTCAAATTGAAAGCCATAATATACGATATCTTTAAATATTTTTATTTTAAACTTAATGTTTTAACATATTTGTATAATGGAACCAGTCAAATTTGTTGTCTTTGTACGAAAACAGTTATTTTTGTCTAATTATTGCAATTGCGATGACATATCTCGGCGGTTAATCGATTGAAATAGTAAGTGTGTTCTTCTTTCTTTTCATCTCAGTATTTCGGCTTAAAACATTAAACTTTCGTGACCGTCATTATTAATATTATTTTATCACTTTGTAAAAGTACCATACTGTGTCCAATTGTGATTAAATAGTACAAGCAATGATGCTGTTGGCAAAATAAACAACTGACAGAAATCGTATATTATGACTTGGAATATTTTCACATTCAAGTAAGAATTTTAAATACACATTATTTTTACTTTACAAGATTGTGTGCATTGATATTACAGTTAGTGCAAATTGTTGGTGGTCATAGCGTACATTTGGTTATTTCGTGATTTAAGCATCCTCTGTTTATGGTATGCCTAATTGTTCTGTTGGTTTTACATACAGGACAGGGGTTATAGAGAATTATAAGAACCCTAAAATGGTTCTTTTTTCTGGCATTTACACGACCTTTTTATACGCATAGGTTCCTTCTCGCCTTTGCAGAACCCCATTTTTTTTGCAAAAAAAAAGAAACCAACAGCCCCCGTTCAACTAAATGTAGCTAATTTATATACTGTAAGTATATAAATTACAATTTTCATGGATAATGCCTTATTTTGTCTTAAATACACGGCTTTCGGCTGAACCACTAGCAGGCTATGTTAGCACATCTATGCAATGACAAAGGCACCAAAATCTGAATTTTTATGATTTTTACGATTGTGCGAATGAGCAAATAACTGAAAGGGCCTTTAATCGTTTGTAGAACTAAAAGGTTCTACATACATGGCAGTCTGAGAACCTTTTCCGCTCTACTTGGAACCTTTTGGTAAGAGTGAATAAGTATCCACAAAAAAAGCTTTATTTTCAAAATTTCAGTTGATGCGGACATTGAAATTACGCAAAATATAAATCGCATAATATCTTTTTTAATAGTATCAGTACATGGTGCTGTGTGATTGGGTGTTATTGTGCTACATTAGTGGAGCCAATGTGTTTGGCATTCTTACACCTCAAATAATAAAACTAGAATTGGATCCATCTGCCCCCTGTGCTTCCCACGATAGGTCTATTTATGTATTTAATCTTTCTTTAACCAGGGTAGCCCCTTCAGTATCTGGTACTGATCTCCAAGGGGCCATGAAGTTTACAATGGGTCCAAAACTTGACAATGTTGTAATATAATATCAAATTGTCAATCCCATTGCTAGAAATAAAAAAGGTCAAAATGTCATTTTGTTCTACGGTGCTTCGTTCATGGGTTACAGCATAATTAAAAATTCCATACACAGAGGTCAAATTTTAGAAATGGTCCAATTTCATTGAAACTAGTCTCATCTTGAGGTTATAAATTGCACAAGCAATTTATTTTCCTATTTCGTTTGTAGAGAGGAATAATTTGAGACAAGTTACATTTTAATAGATGCATTTTGACAATTTAACCGCTGTGCATGAGCTATTTGACATTTGACCTACTTTACTCTGTAACTCATGAACTGAGCACCCAAATGGTATATGGCAATTGCCTTTGTATTCCTATCAATGAGAGGAACAATTTGAGGTATATCACAACATTATAGAACAAATTTAAAACTTTTGTCCCATTATGACCTTCGATGAAACATATAGGGGTCATAGTAAAATTGGAAGAAATTCTAGTTTTATTATTTGAGGAGTAAAGGTAAATAAATTTAAAAAAATGTTGGCATTTATTCAGCGCCTTTCAGGGGTATTAAAGCGCTTTACATTTATTCCGCTGTCGTTTGAACATGTTACCTGCCATACAATGCCCAAGGCATGCTCACAAATTTAGGCTGCCTTCAATATACAATATTCCTAACAGCTCCCCATTTCACCCCTAGATAGAGAGATACAATAAAGATACTATGTAAAAGCCTTAGCGCCTCTGAGGCTAATTTGTGTTACAAAGTTGACACAACTTATTACCTTCCAAAACTTTAAGATCACTATTTTTTTTCAAAATTTTAATATTTTGACTACCATTTTAAATAATAGTAAACAGCTAATACAACAGCAGAGTCATACAGCTAAATTCATACACCTTCAAAATAATACTGCACCTCGTTTTAAGAGACCTGGTTTTGTAATGTGTGTCCTTCTTTGTTTTACTTCTGTTTAGGCGAAGCGTCCAAACAAATCCCTTTTGTAAAAGGGAAATCCCTTTGTCAAACCCCTTTGGCGTAACAGACATGAAAAAAATCTAGGGCATTCAAAAAGAAGTTTTTGCTGTACGACTTGATACGAATCCTCACCACCTTTGAAGATTCGACCGAGAAATCCGTTATCGAACCAATTATGACTACTTGAGATTTTCATTCATACTGCAGTTACTGTCCGTTTTCCTATACACAATACACAGTGCTCTCACCATTGACGCGTGACCTCTACAAATGATGTATGTTGGAAGAATGGGCACTTGCCTAGTTAACATCACTGAGTGAAAAATAACCAGCCAATATTTAACTTATTCTCCAAACTTCTAGCAAATATATTTCGCTAACATGACCTAAAATTACAGCTAGGTTAGATGTTCAGAAATAGTCGCACTTTTGTGAAATATGAGTGAGGGCAAGGCATAGCTAGCCAACTCCCCGTGTTAATTGAATGGTTATTTGACCGAAAATATTGGTATCGGACCGCTCACTTCTGAAGGATGCCACAAAAATATGGTACAAGCTACATTTAAACTATTCTCTGGCAATCATCATGATGAGTTTCTTATATAGTATGCCGACATTGGGTACTGTAGGTGATTGACAAAAGGTCGCACTTTTGTGTTTTAGGAAGGATATGTAAACGACAGATAACACCAAAATATGAAGAAATTATTTCCAAACCGTGTTAAGTCAACAATCATTATGTTGCTCATTTTCAAGAATGCTGGTTAACAAAAATCAGGCCATTGTCTCATTTCGTGAACAAAGGTCCACTACCATTGTTTCCTTGCGTTTCCTTTATAATCGGTTACCCAACTGAAGCTGTATTATAGCAGCTCATTGCTATATTGCAGACACATGTGCCCAGCCAGAGAAGATCCGATTTAATCAGTTGAGCTGTTTCAATGAGTGTTATCTTGGTGTAATAGCTTTTAGTGGGGTTTAAGTCCTGCAAAGGTCGAGGTGAATTCTACTGTAGACATGACTGCATCATGTCATGTCGGGAATTGATTATTTACGATCATCGAGTGCCACTTGAGAGATCACAATGGGCGACGCATAGTGCATGAAGGAGATCAATATCACTATTTTGCCACAAGTTTCACTCTGAATTTTATTTGATGTACAATGTAGGCCTATTATTTACGACACATACGCATGTTTGGGCTTTTTGTCGCTATTTTTCATGTAGATTTCGATTATGATAATGACAACACGCAAAATTCCATATTTTTAGTTAGTTTGTTAAACTATTTCATACACGCACTGAAAATAGCCCATTATCGATTGCAAACATAGATAGGCCCTTGTAGTCACGATCAATAGCACTGCTCCTCGGGAGCTGGTTTTACAGCCACTTGATAACAATAGCTCTAATTGGGGTATCTGACCATCTCAAGTGGCTATTATGTTGTATAACTTGAACTCAATGTCAAGCTAAGGGATTCGAGGCCTTCCAGCCGCTACCCATACCCATATCAACAGACACACATTTTGATGATTCCTCGAAAAATATAAGGGATTTCTCCAAAGGGATTCGAAAAGGGATTTCCCTTTCACAAAAGGGATTTGTTTGGACGCTTCGCCTTAGCCTTTATTTGCCCGCCTCAAAAGTGATTTTAAACATCATTGTCTGTTATAGTGATGTACGTAAACGATTTATGATAAATTTCACCGTTTACTTGAATTGCAATATACACCACAAGACTCTCATCCGGTTCTACAATTACGTCATCAACAATACTCAGGCTAACTGTAGCATTAGTCGCGGCAGGCATGAAGTTTACGGGTTCGTTCTGAAAAGAAATATAATCACTACTGGCTGTCGCTGTATAATCTGCTGTGTTCACAACTGAAACGAAATAATAATACATGTCATTTGATATTAATTATATTTTTCATTTGATCGTAACTGTAAACATCTACCAAAAAGTAATTACTCCCCTTTATTATGAGATAATAACTCAAAATCTATGCATCAAAATTTAAAATTTAAATAGCAAAAGGAAACCCAGGTTTGTTCTGCAAATTCTGATGCATCATTTATCTTAATAGCCCAAAATTTGTTGTCATGGTGACCCTTTGAATAAAAAGACCCCCATTCAAAAGTTGCACCTAAACCCATTGAAAATGGCGCTTTTGTTGCTAGAGTGCGTCACTGGTCACCGCGGGTCAATCTTGACCAGTCATGTAGAGAATGGTAATGTAATGGTACACCGACTTGAGTAGCTTTTTAGTGTGTAACCTTTGAAAATGCAGCTTTTTCATTCAAGCAGTCACCATGACCACAAATTTTGGAAATCCAGAAATATGAGGTATCAAAATTTGCAGCATTAACCTGGGTTTACTTTTGCTATTTCATTTTTTGAATTTGATGCATAGATTTTGAGTTTATATCGTAATAAAGGGGGTAATTACTTTAATTACTGTTTGGTAGACGTTTATGAATCGCGTCAGACTGCTATTGTACTAGTCATGACTGGCTGACGCTGTAAAGTCTGCAGTTGACACAACTGGAAAAATGGCAATCAAAATACCACATAATTTAAATGATAATGTATATTATGTTAATAAGCATATCCCATATTCAGCCGACTATAGTCTATTTTTCGAACTAAAATTTGTTTGCATTATTGTGTTCGAAGTATTACAAACGGGGTTATTTGCCGTCATAGTGAATACGTCACATACCTTAGTTACTGGTTCACACTTGGTTTGGCTACCTATCATTGACTTTGTGTTGTGATCATTTTGTTTGATCGTGGCTCCGAACACAGATAGCGTGAACCAGTTTTTGACGTCACACTACGACGTCGTATACGAAGCAACAGAAGGAGGAATCAAAATTAGCAACTTTCACTTAAGTTAACAAGAGCTGTGGTAAAAGCATTTATTATCCAAAGAAGAATGTAGACAGTGTTTGGCGTGGCCGGGAGGGGGCCCTCCACTCTCTCCCCCGATATCATGCACCGCCTGTACATCACAGACTGTCGGTAAACGACGGAACCCGGGTCGCAATCACAGATTGAATACGATACCGCTCTTTTCTTACATTAATCTTACAGGTGCGAGTGAAACATGCATGGACTCAACTCAGCATAATGTGAAATTATGCCATCATAATTTAATCATCTTGAGAGATGAAATGGTGGCCTGTTTTTGTCATAAAGCTCGCCCAACAGATAAAAAAAAAAAAAATTAAAAAAAAAACACTCTAAAAAATCAATATTGAAATATTGCAGTCACCACTGTCAGTTTGAGTTGAAAAGAATTGATAAGCAGTATGAGATTGTCAGTGCCTATGTAAAGTAGACTAGCAGCTAGCCAGTGGTGTAGGTAGGGTGCAAGGGAGGGCACGTGCCTAGGGTGCTGTCTTAGGGGGCGCCGAATCAACCAATTCAGTGCCACTTAGATTGGTTCTGCGCTCTCGACAAGTTGTAAAAGTCAAACCTTTCGCGCGCTTCGCGCGCATTTCAACCTAAATTGTCATTTGAAAGATCGTTTTAAGACCGAAATTCATAATTAATAGTATTTATGCAAATTTTCGCGCGCAATTGCTTTAAGGAGGGGGAATTGTTAATCTTTGCCCCGAACGCAACAACCACTAGCTACATCACTGCAGCTTTTGCTCTGCACCATGCACAACTTTGGTAAGGGGGGCACACGATCTACCGTCGCCCCCTGGCACCCTGACCCAAAGTTACGCTACTGGAATAGCGGCTAAAAACAATACCTTTATTCTCATTTCTTAAACACTTCAATTCAAATAAATATATTAATCATAAGTAAACCAAATTTTAATCAAGTTAAATCCTACATTTTACAAGGGAATCGATCAGTCTCGTTGTTGCTATGCGCCTACGATTGGTTCAAATAGCGAGTACGAGTATCGCGTCGACACGCACGCGCTAAAGTGTGTTATATCGTGTCATATCACACGGGTAAGAATCAATAAGATTGCAAGAACATTCTCAAGTGTTTAAGGTTAGCAAATATTATAAACGGTTGCGATTTGGTAGTTCACAGCATCTTGCGAATGGTAGTGAGCTTTGGCAAAATTTGCACTAATCATTTCATAGCGAGTATGTAGAAGAATTCAAATATCACATGTACTTTTGTAGGCCCTGTGGTTCGTGAGTTATGTTGTAAAGAGGGCTGAAACAACAACACTTTTGTAAAACGTACAAAACTTATTAACAACAATAAATCACATAAGTTTTCAAAGTATATGATTTGTAGAATGAACCTTTGCAAAACATGAAAGTGTTCTTTTTCAATAATATCGTCGGCCGCGTCACATACTGACGTATTTGCAAAATACGCATTTCGAGAAAATCGAACTTGAAAATTTAGCGATTTTCATTTGCCTCATAATCTTGATTAAAATATTATTGTCGATTAAAACCAGTTTAACAGTAATGCAAATATACCATATTTTCAATATATTTCACTTATCACTATCAGAGCATAACTTATTCTGCAAAAAATAAATATTAAATAAAATACGTCACTATGTGAAAAGGACTAATGTCAATTTCGCCGTTCAAATGACAAATACGTCGCGCAAATACGTCAGTATGTGAAACAGTTGCGCAAATACGTCAGTATGTGAAAAGGACAAAACAGCAATTTTGCCGTGCATTGACAGAGACGCGCAAATACGTCGCGCAAATACGTCAGTATGTGAAACGGCAAATTCTTCAACTTGCAGATACGATATACTGGGCTTGCGCAGTATAGGTAATCGGCAAATACGTCGTTATGTGATGCAGACATTTCAAGGTTTTGTAAATACGACATAATTAAATTAATTAATATCTTACTAATTAAGCCACTTTGAGGCATGATTTTTGGTAAATATATAGAGTAGAACATAACTAACTAAAATACCAATTTTCTCAAAAATGTTAAAAATGTCGAATACGTCAGTATGTGATACGGCCGACGATATATTGATTTTGATAATGAAAATTGATAACGATTTTGTGACTGCTTCGACCAACAATACATCGTGCACCCTTAAGAATGTTTTATAACTGGGGTAGCAAATTAAAGAAGACGTCTTCCGTAATAAAATCTATTATTTCGGATTTTTGTTTTATTGAATAATGGCGGCTTTTAAAACTGAGTCGTGTTGTGTTTTTTTTGCTGAGGTGTGCACATAGCATGTAAGCAGACACCAAACCAGCCACGGGTCAAGCAGGATTAAACGTACATACCAGGGTGGACTTTACGGGGGTGGCGGACTAGGGGTAACAACCATGAGTTGGGCTGTCAACTATAGGCTGATAGAATTTTGCTGTAAACTTAAAATTGTAACTTACCAATTACCCCTGCGTTTGAACAGTTGGGTAGACACGTTCTTGTAATAGTGATCTCAATACTGCCGTCAGCTTCCCCAACTACATATCCTTCTCCAGCCGGAACAACGATAGAAAATGGTTTGGTATCTGTTCAGGAAATACAATAATACTTAAATTTAAAACTATAACAAGGAGTACCCATATGAAAGGAAATTCTCCAAATGGCCTGGAGCTTGTTTTAATCGCGTTCGCGTGGCAAAAAACACTATGAGTGAGCTCGTATTTTGAAGAGATTGTACGGGGATGAAACCTTGATATTTCTTCGAGGGTACGTCGAATGATAGAAACATCAACTGACACCTTCTTGTTGCGCCTTGTCTACGATAGATTTTCAGTTCTTTTTACTTAAACGCTATAGAGCAATCATTAACACAGTGACCTATCCAAGGAGGCTGGAGTTAAAGCTGTTAGAAGAAAGGATCAGAAGAAGGCTCAATTGTGATTAAATGTGGCATAGTTCAACAAAGACCTGCAATATGCTATCGAGAAGTAATTTATTAGTAGATCACCAGCGCAGTCACATTTGAAGCCTTATTTCACCCTAAGCATAAGATAAGCACTCCATTATAATGAATATTTGAAGGTGCCTCGGGAAGTATTTCTTGAGCTGCATATCTAGTTTGCATACGTATACAAACTAGCATACGTATGCAAACTAAAAATGAAGTTTTATTGAAGATTAAATCGATATATGCAGTACTAAAGCATTATATAGTAATCTATTGTCCAATGCAAATTTATTACCACCTGATAATATTAATCCAATGAGCGACCGAATTGTCCGCTACGGACGACTAATCCAATCGATAATGACGCTATTGACATGTACGAGCGGAGCTCCACTGACCGAGTTTTGGGGAATTTTCACTGAAAAGCAGCTGTTTGCTGTCATTTACTCATCAAGGCGGACCACCGTTATTATAGGAACTATGCCAATTATTTAAAGATTGACATGTAGAGAATAAGCCATACT
This sequence comes from Amphiura filiformis, assembly GCF_039555335.1. NCBI lineage: Eukaryota > Metazoa > Echinodermata > Ophiuroidea > Amphilepidida > Amphiuridae > Amphiura > Amphiura filiformis. Next base: position 1,416,583 of record NC_092641.1, on the reverse strand, counting down.
TGATTGACAGTAAGTACTAAATTTGTACCTATGACGGTTTTATGACACCAATCTTCCAAATATGACCAAGCCAGGGCCGCCTGGTGAAGCAAAATGTGCATTGGAATAACACGGAGAGTTTGGATAGATGGTAGGATTTCTTTTTAATAAAAATATATGTTCCCCCGTTATTAAAGCTTGTACCGGGTTGAAGATTCAGATATTTGGAAACGATTAAGTAATCGAAACATCGAGCAAGTACTAAAATCATAGCTTTTATACTTTTTGATATATGATGCTAACTAGTTCATCCACTATAGCTACAACACAGCGCTACCAGTAGGGTTCAATTGCCTATTGTGAGCGCCCCTTTGTTGTGTGCATACATGTAGTTAACAATAACTGCATTATGAACTACCAAATAAGTAACTTACTTGAAGCAGAAAGACCTTACATTATTGAATGTGAAATAAAGTATAGTCCGTATAAATATGTAGTAAAAATAGAACAACTTACCAAATGTAGGTAGGGATAAAAAGTCGTCAGTGTCTTTACAAGTCAATATTTCAAATCTCATTGTAATTCCCGTGTCTGATGAACTGGTGAGAGGCTGTATTTCAATCAATTGTGCATCCATCACGCTTTTAAATGATACAATGTCGTATGCATATGTCGCTTGGTGATTAACATGAAATATCTGTGACAGAGAAACAGAAAGAGTTATTAAATGAAAACAAAAATCAGGTATATATGATTACCTTATTGTTGATGAAGATATCACCTTATTGTGATTACCTTATTGTTGACAAAGATATGGTCATATAGCAGTCAAGTTAGCTCAATCAATAAGGCGTTCGACTATGGTGCGAGAGGTTGCGTTTCGAACCCTGTCGGTGGTAAAAAAGTACGCTCTCGTGGAAAATTTAGTAAACTTGAAATTCCCCTGGACAAGGAACTTACTGCTAATTGTCTCGTTGTAACCCGTACGAAACTCGGGGAGCTGATCCTGGTTGCGATGGATATTTCTGGAATGTCTAGGGTGTGCACTCTTGAAGCAGCAAAGCCCCTGTGTTGTTGTTAAATGATTTATGGAATGATATGGGGCCGTAGTGATCAGCGACAACCTGTAAAGTGTGCTGAGGCTTGTGGATCAACGGCTAGGCGTTGTGCCTGTGCGTAGCGCACTATAAATCACAGCGCTTTGTTTCATATAATGTGCCAAGTAGTATTAGAGGTGTTACATTTTAATTTCCTCCTTGTTGTTACATAACTATTATTTGTCCGATTGCATCAAGTTTGAGCTCATTTTAAAGCTTAGTTAATTTACGTTCCAGATCATTTTTACAATGCGGAATTAACATTTGTTTAATTATGAAAAATGGGAAGATAAACATAGTGTACAAGCGGTGGAAGAGTGGTGTTGGCATATATGTTTTGATGTGTAAAGAGGGTAGTGAAAACGCCTTGCAATAACAACATCTGTCAGTAATATATTCCCAGATTTATGAATGAATTGCATCATATGGAAATCCCCATGCCCAGGTATTACTGAATGTGATACGGAAATTCCAAGATTTGATTATTAGTATAAAAATAAATCGTAACAACAATTCTGGGCAGATTTGTATCAATGTTTTTGTGATGCGTGTTAGTTGCAACTAACTCTCAAAACGAAGAGCACTGTTAACCTTACTATGATGCTCACATGACGTATTACTGTGTGTCGCCATAGAGACTGAGGATCGAACCCAGGACCTCAGGTTTACGAGATTAGGTTGGGTTAAATTAGAACCTAAGCGGTCACTTAAAATTATCTCCTCCCCGCAACAAACAAACAAACAAACAAACCAAAAAAAGAAAGCAAAAAAAAAAAATAATGTTTCTTTGAATATATTTTCTTCCGGTCGCCTAAAGGCCAGTTTTATTTGTCACTTTTTCGAAGCCTGTGCAGAAAACGTTTTAATGTCGGGCTATATAAATGGTATAAAACGTTTGTAAAATTTACTGCAAAATATTCTAACATAATGCTTTTTAAGTGTTGACAAAATATTTGACCAAAAAATAAGCAAAAGTAAGTTTAAAACATTTTAAAAATGTTGTTGCAGTGTGTTTTCATACAAAACGTTTTAAAACGTTTCCGTGACCTTTATAAAACCCCACATTTAATGTTATTAGAACGTGTTTAGAACGTCCTGCAACGTATTGATACTAAGGCTGCTGTAGCCTTTCAGATCTATATCCATGTGATAGTAATTGTACACCTTTTCTACAGTTTTGTCCGAATTAGACCCTATGTCTTTACTTTGTTACATTTAAGATAACCATAATTCAGTATGCCGAAGCAGATAAAACCACGGTATCTACTGTTCTGGCGTGATCCGCAAAGCCATGGGATCCACTCTTGGTGAGATCCACCCAATCTTCATCGCTTAAAAGCTGATCATGTGGCACTGTAGGAATCCATGATCGGGATTACTTTTCCTACTTGTCTCCTTTATTATTTGCGAACCTGGTGAGAAATTGTGTTTATTGTATACAATTCCCGTCGATCGTGCCACTATCTTACCATGCTATATTTCCTCTACAGGGAGAATGGCAATCTATTTATCGCATTTACGGCCTACCTACTATACGCCCATAGCAAGTAAGCAAGAAAAAAGAGCTGAGCGGGTACAGCTAGAAATAGAGAGCTCATTCCACAAATGAGGAAGGCATACAAGGGGAGTGTATAGAAATGCATTTGTTTGAAAAAGGAATACAATGCTCTACACTCTTAAAAAAAAAGTTTATCAAATCTGTTCTTTATATGGATCCTTCAATGGTTCTCTAACAAACCGACATGGGTTATATAAAGATCAAAATATAATGGTTCTACACAGAGTTAACAAACCTTTCAATATCTTAAATATAAGGTTCATTTCAATTTAAAGAACCTATTTTCTTGAGGGCTCCGTATAAGTGTTCACCGCAAGTCGTTCATTTTTAGCAATTCTAATTCAACCAATATAATCATTCATGTATCCGCAATGTCAATAAATAAAATCAAAAGACCAATACATAATATGGTACAGATACAAAAGGTTAAACACTGTTGAGTAACTTACCTTAGGCTTTCCTGCGTTCTTAATATATTCCATTGCAAAAGTATCGTAGCCAAATTTGATCAACATACTGGTGACACAGTTATACTCAACAGTTCCCCTTGGTCTACATTGCAGAATGATCCCCGATATAAACATTGGTTCAGTAAAGCTCACCTGATATCAAGGGAAATAAACGCAAGGTATCACAAAATAAAAAAAACATTCATTCATTCATTCATTCATTCATTCGTTCATTCATTCATTAATAATTAGAAGCAAGTTGTATAAGGGTTCGGTCACCTATCTTTGTGCAGTATTTTTGTGTGACTTGAGAGCACATGAGACAGACAAATTGCATTTCGAATACAAGATGATGATGAGTTCAAATAATTTTGATGTTTTGAAATTTGGGATATCATAAAAATTGTAGGGCAAATTATTAAAACTTGACATTTTTGACATTTAATCGTTCTTGAAGTAAACTTTATAAATCTAAAGATATGTACTTAAAATGTATGTAGCTGCAATGAAAAGCTGACATTTTTTTTCCCAAAACTCCAAATTAGGTATTTTTGGGGAAATGTATATCTTCAAAACGAAAGGTCACAATTCATCAGGGCTACTCAATTCTATGAAGTGAATGATGTGCAGTCACAAAGACCCCGTATTTTAGATAGCACCCATCCCATATTGTTCCTGTTCCCCCATTTCAAACTTATCTATTGCATTACTATATACATACTGACCAACGCACACTACAGGGTGTCCAAAAACACAACAGAATCTTCATTGCGTCCACTTTTTCTCCTATTTTAGAAACATTGATCAAATATATTTTGGTACGTAAAGAAACTTTGAATATTTAGCTTTTATAATAATAAAGCGAAACAAATATTTCAATCGCCTCACAACTTTTGTAGATATGCTCTTTTTAAGAAATGTACCCGTTGTACACTCTGTCCATAGAGGAGGTTTGGCTACTTCAAAGATGAAAAGGAGTACACTTGAGCTTTACCGGTGGGCTTATGGGCTATGGAATTTGTTAAGTGTAATTAATTTGTGGGTGTGGGATGGGACTTCTTTTGCTATACTTGCAATTATTTATTTTCTTGGTTATTTATACCTTTTTGTTTTATTATGTTTCTTACTTTCTTATTTTGTTGTTTCTTGCTTTCTTTTTATTTACAACATAAGTCATTATTCCTTATTGGGATAAAAGGTAGCCCTGAAAAGGGTTGTTTGGTTTGTCTTTGGTTCTTCAGAAGTGAGTTTACTGTGTTGCTCTGCCCTCTACCTGGTTGCCTCCTTGGCGAATACAGGTTTCAGCTCTGGTCCTCATTGAATCAATTATGTTGAGTGCCATCCTTGTGCGCCGAATACTTCCGAATGCAGCAGTAATAAGTTTGCGATGATCTTGGATGCTAGCTTCTAAGCTTGTGGTCCTCGTTCAAACACGTTGCTTTGTATTTTGCTCCGAAGGAAGAAATCAAGTGGTGTTAGGTCTGCTGATCTTGCAGACAACTCTAAAGCATCACCCATTCCAACCACTCTGTTTGCTATCCGTGGACAGAGTGAAAAACGGGTACATTTCTTTAAAAGGATATATCTTCAAAAGTTGTAAGCTGATTGAAATAATTGTTTAGGTTTATTAAAGCTAAGATTTCTTTATATACAAAAATATATTTGAACAACTTTTCAGAAATGGGAGAATATTTTAGGAATTAAGGGTGTCAAGGGTGCCCACCTTTTGTGATTTTGCAAGAAGCAACCTGTTGGACAATTTTAAACCCTCGTCTTTCAATATCTCAGATGGGGTGTTTGGGGTGGGGGCAAAGCTGCACTGCTACCAGAGATAGTTGACATCATGCGGGAAAAGGTCATCGAACTTTACACAAGGTCAAATTTCAAAGTTTCCTAAATTATGTTAAAATGTTCAATGTATTTCTCTAGTCACAAGGATTCAGAAAAGGTATAGTTTGACCTATCTAGTACGTACCGTTCTTGAGTTATAACCAAAAAGGTCAAAGGTCACGTTTTTGGCTCTATGGGGGTCAAAAACATCAAAGTGCTCCGATTTTGACACAAGAGGTGTCAAATTGTTCGTTTTGATAAAACATTCAAATAAGGATATGATTGCACCAAATAGGTCAAGTACCATTGAGGCCTATTGACCATGACCTGCTTTGCTGGGTTACCTAGGTAACGAAACATCCAAGATGGTTCGATCCTATCGTTATTTGAATTGATTTCGTTCTGACCTTGGGCGGATAGGTTGCATAATGAGCAACCCTGTGCGATGTGTAAATTACACCGCAGTAGGCTAAGCTGACAAGTGCTGCTATAATAGAATAAAATAAAATAACACTAATTTAATGAACAGGATAGGGAAGTGTGGTTAACTTTCTGGAAAGAGTAGATATTTCAAACAAAATTTTTAGGTAAAAACGTATAGCATCTGATGTATAAAGGAATATATATTGCGTCACCACAATTTATCTTGTTTTAGAAGACATAATACTGTGATGTGCCCTGAATAATTTAATTTGATTATTTATCTATGTTTACAATATTAAGAGATATTTCATGAGTGATGTCATTTTTAACATGTTTATACTTCTTTTTTTTTTTTCCAATTTAGTGAAAATAAAGACTTAAATAATGTTAAAATACCAAAATAAAAATTCCATAAGATCCCAATAAAGATTACTGTTTCGTTTTTAATGTAATCCTGTCTTAAATTTCTTAAGTTTTTTTACAAGACTTGCCTTGTCAATTATAAAATGGGAGTTCAGGCTTTTTCTTCGCAAGCCAATTCGTCCTAACTCAATGATAACGCCGTCGTTGTGTGACGTCAAAAGTAACTAGTTCACGCTATCTGTGATCGGAACCACAGATCAAAGTGATGACAACACATATATAAAGTCAATGGATTGCTATTTGGGTGTGCAAACCAAGCGTGAACCTGTTACTAAGGTACATGCACGGAGTAAGTACAAACAAGTAGGCCTACAAACATTCCCTACATCATGTCACTATGACATCATAATGTGAGGGCGCCCATGAAAATTTGTGAAAATCAGCCTATGTACAAAAGTATAGACAAAATAGCTTTTTGGCTACAAATTCTACAAAAATGCGATTTGAAACGAAATTTCTCATGAAAAAAGGAAATGACTATTTCACCCTAACTAACGAGTAAAAGTCAGTAGCTCTTGGAATAATTTTGCCAGAGCGAAATAAAAATCATTGATTTTACTGTAAAAACCAATGGTGGGCCTCACCCCCCCCCCCCTCTTTGGTCATCGACGGCCGGTCCTATCCTATCCCCGGGTAAGGTGCTGAGGTAAAAATGTTATTACTAGAATGAGCGCAAAGGATGGATCTACGATTAGCTTAGGTCGTTTTGGGCGTAAATGCGTGCGTTTTTTTTATAAAAAATATTGGGGGTACAACCCCCCCCCCCCCATCGTAGTTCTAGGGTTAATTAAATAACATTTTGTCTTCCGTAAGGTATCACAGGGCAATCCGCATGAAAATGCAATAAAACAGGTGATAGGTATAAATGGTTGTGGAATCGATCCCTCTGTCATCTTAAGCTATCTTACAACTCTCCTCCAATATGGCTGCCCTTTCAATTGTTATACGTTCCGGTTGGTTTATTGCATATGGTCTATGTGTATCCCTGGTCCTTTCTAGATGAAGTAGGGAAATTGGGCTAGCCGAAGCCTGCATGGCTTTGGGTGGTGTAAGTGTATGTAGCTATTTGACTACTCTCTTTAAAACACTGGAATGGAAAACTGTAAACTATTTCCTATAGGATAAGTTTCTTATGCCCAAAAAGCACATTTTTGTACTCGAGAGGCTTTTGGTGGAAAATTCCTGTTACAGTATGTGCCACTTTAGCAGTCTGCCCCGAAATATCCCATTTCTCGGATCTAACCTCGAAGGACCCCAATATCATAATTTTTAGCATGTGTCTGCAAAAGACCCCAATTAGCATTTGCCCTGAACGACCTCTTTTATATAAAGATCATGTTGAAAGCTGCTGCCGCATATACATGTTAATTTACTACTGGGGTGCCCTAGATTCGGGTCCACATAATTTGAGCATGGGCAAGTACCATAGCGACATATTATACAGACCATTAACTTAGGCCAGAGAACAATTTCCCCAAACCCAATAGGTATCCCCGGGATCCCACCCAATCTCACATATTAATGAGCCCCAAGGGTCAAATTTCCAAATGGCGTTCCCGTCACCTCATTACAACAATTTACCATAGACCGAGTGACAAACTCTAATGAGCCGTCCACAGCCAATACAATAGAGGTTATGTGTGTTCTATAAGCTGCAAATCCTATCAGCGATGCCTTGTTTAGGACTTTCAAAAGAAGTGAAACCATGACTGTTTTAAAATAGGCTATGTTTCAAGATAACCCGCAAAAGTCATGCAGGTAACTCCGAGGTCGTGCATTGAATTGTCCTGAATGAGGAATACTACAGGAGCAGCGCCTTTTGTTAGAAGCCACACATGACATTACAACAAGTTACCACAGACCGAGTGACAAACTATAATGAGCTGTGAAAACCTATGCCTTTATTTCTTAATACGTTACTTATAATTACCAAATATGGCCTTGGGTTACACTCAGGAAATTATTTTTTAACTTAATAATTAAAAAAGTGAACTATTCATCAATTTTAGTTTTTGTCGGCAAAAACTGGCAACAATTGTTTTTGCCAAGTGGTTAAAACCGTGGCAAAAACCTGCGAACCCTGCTTCTGTACGCATGGTACCATGTGTTGTCAATAGCATTATCGGGCCTTGATTCACTACGAAACAGAGACATTCTTGGTTGAAATTACATCAGGTACCTGTGTCGGTTTCTTAAGTTTTTTTTTTTAATGTAATATGAAGATAACATGTTCAAATCAAATGCTTGATTGAAATTACATCGGTACCTGAGGTGGTTTTTAAGTCTTTTTTATTTTTTTTGCATGAAATATGAAGATAACATAATTCAAATCGATATTAATTGTGATATGTTGGCATAGATACATTTGTTTAGCAAGTTGGCCTATGCCATTGAGTGTGTGATTATTACATAGTCAATTCACCAAGACACGGGTGAATGGGAGATGTCCTCCAACTTTTGTAATGCCCCCCCCACACACACACACACACGGCCTGCCATAAAGTAAAATATTTCGTCCGATTTGGGTCTTGAATCTTTGTGGCCTCGTATTTATCGATGGAAGATGCGTATTCCGGATATGCTCCCAAAAAGGGCTTTATTGGAAAAAGTAGGGCCCAATATCGGTGTAAAACAGGAAACACAGAAGATACACCGGGTAGTTATTGGACGCTTCTTTCCTTTTTCCTTCCCCTGCTTTGACTTTTCCGCACTAGCCCACCAAATACTATATGTCACCTTCATTTCGAGTCGGAAATGAAAAAGTTTTCGTGAGCGCAAACTTTGCCACAAAATATACTCATCTGTCTCCCCTACCAATAGATTTTAATGCTTCTGTCGCCACTAGAATTTTCTCCACTCACTAACCTGCATTAACTCGGCACACAAAGGTATGTGTAATGTCCACGCGTCGGACAGGTGATTTAGTCTTCCCCTGGTTGAGCCATCATTCAGGTCTTCTATATAGTGACGGTTTGGTACACCCGTTACAAACTCAATTCCAGAAGGTTTTATGCAATCTAAGAAGACACAAAGAAGACAATGTCTGTTTAACCTGTTTTCTTTTTTCATCATTAACAACAAAATTGCCAATTCTTTTCCATCGCCACACGCAGATTAGGAATACAGCGCAGTGATCGTAATCCACGCTGTAATTAGCCCGTTACAAAAGGTTGGCAAATTCGCCATGGAGTAGAAACTATCCCAATTTGTCATTTTTGAAACTCTTTCTTATCTCATTCAACATAATTATACTTTTACACTTGCCATAAATTTGGTTTTCAAAACCAAATGCTAATCACATTACAACAGGCTATCCTTATACATTGTGGCTAATCAGCAGCAATCAAAAGTTTAAGATGAATTTTCCGAAAGCACCAATATATGCAAGCTGATCTAAAAACCTTCGAGACTCGCTAAAGGCCAATCTTCCGCCTTTAAAAATAGGAAACTGCACTTATGAAAAAACACCTCACTTGCCCTACAATACCTACAAGAACTTAAACGGAGAGAGGGTGTTACAACAGGTACACTTCTTTTATGAATCAAATTGTATGATTATTTTATTTTTATTTTACTATAAACATGTTGACAACATTTTGCAATAAAAACACGTTGACAACATTATTTATTTAAATATTGTTGTAGTGGGTTTTTTTTTTCCATATGAAACGGTTTTTTTCAAAGTTTACATGACCTTATATAACCCGACATGTTACCAACACGTTTTGAAAAAAACAAAAACACGATTATAACGTTTTAGAAATATGTCTATGCTTGCTGGGAAGAGATCTCGCAGATTCAATCTGGAGCGAAAATCACACAAGAGCACGATACCATACCGTAAAATTCCGTCTACAAGCATATGCCTTTAAACGAGGTTTTTTTGACACAAGAGACAAGAGGCAGACACGCTCAACAAAAACGTTATTTGGAGTTTGAACAACTATATTACTGATAAAGGCGGCTCTACAAACATGTATATTTGTAAGACCAATCTATTGCAATGTTTTTGAGAAGGGTATTGACCTTTCATATCGTTCGTTAAAAAAACACCTCGGTTAGAGGCATATATGCTTCTATACGGAATTCTACGGTATATGCCAACACCGTACCGAACACATACCGGAAGACCAAATCCTGCAAAACTTAAGAAAAGTCACGCAAGCGTAAATAATCCTACAACCAAATGTCGTGAAGGGCTCATATTGCATGTAGTTTGATATAATTGGAGCCCAGCTCATGAAATCTGTGAGAATCATTGAACAGATGACAATTTATAAAACGGTTCTGCTTTTAAGCACTTTCTTTAAGAAACGGGTAGTTTCCACACTATTCCACTTACTCTTTGGAACTTATCATCTGTGTAAGGACTTTGTTGACATTCTCACAGATGTCTTGTGCTGGGTTTCAACTATTAGACTGTGAATGTGGTCCAGGAAGCTGTTCCATGTCAGCGCATTTTGCTGTTGTGTTAGTTGGTTACCGACATGTGCTTAGAGTAAAGTATTGAAGTAATTCTGTGTGTAATTTTGGTTCATTTTGATGGACATGATTTTAAGATATAACCTTGTGAACAATCTTCACAAGAGTTTCTTTTTTGGCTTAGTGTATATTCAAGTCAAACAATATATTTAATGAGACCTTTTTGTCAACGCTTGACATGTCCAGGTTGGCAAAATATTATTATAATACTGTTACCACAATACCTGACTCTTTAGATTAATTTTTTAAACAAAAATCAATACCTAATGACAGAGCTAGAGAATTGTTACAACCAAGTATTTCCAACCGTAACTGGCATTCCAGATTACACTCAGAAGGCTCTATGCGAATAAGGATTGTCTCGATCGGGCTGTCAAATATGTTGGTCACATATCCGTTCCCGTCAGTGTTACCTAGGAAAAGCTGATATAAAGAAAACGAAATGTGTTATGTTTTAACAAATTGGGCAAAGGTTTTTTTTCTGCATGCACATTTGATTATATAGTAGCGTTGCTGACTCTTTACCCCTTACATTGCTCTAAGTAGAGCATAGACTTCTCCGTAGTCCACTTGCATAGTAGTACAAAACACATCAAAAATATATGATATTATATACAACAATCAAAATTACAATATTGCACTTGACACATTTCAACACACAATTTATCACACAGCAGTATAAAATAAGTTATGTAAATAAAAATTATAAAGGGATAAAATTTCATAAAAATCAACAGTGGCATATAGGGGCTAAATGAATTAAGTTAGCAGGACAGCACTGGGCAGGTAATAAGAAAAAACTAACTATTCAATAAACTAATAAAATATGGAATTGGACTACCCTGGAAGCGCGAGGTTCTGGTAAAAAGCTGGGACAATTTGTCAGCATTGCGTAGGTTGCGACCATGGACCCTGCCCCTGACATGGGGTAGTAAATCATTTGTTTTGTGATTATTGGAGAGCCCTTCGGCAAACCGTAGACAATGATCCACCCTCCTGTCACAGACAGAGTCCAGATAACAATCACGCAGTGCTTCAGAATAAGCTGTACAATTCCTGCCCAGGACTATCCTACAAGCTCTTCTTTGCAGCTGTTCAAGTGATTTGGACTGGCCAGCAGTTAAAGATGAGTGCCATGCTGTGTCACAATACTCTAAAAGAGGCCTTAAAAAGAGCCCTCTATACACTGTTATCAGTTCTTGATGGTTAAAACCGAACTTTTTCAACATGCGCAGCTTGTACAGCCTACGGTTGGCCTTATTAGTAATTTCAAGGATGTTTTTGTCCCATTTAAGATCATTTTGAACCCAGATGCCAAGGATTTTTGCATTATCAACATATTCAAGGGGTGTGTTATTAATATCCAAGGAAGATGGAAGGGGCACATCTCTTTTAAAACACACCTGGAGGGTCTGACACTTGCTGGGATTCAAACACAGTTCACTGGTCACTGGTCACTGGTCCATTGCGAAAAATCATCTAAAACTTCTTGCCAGACGTGGAATGAGTGCGATTCTCAAGTGTCAGGTCATCCACATATTTCCAACACTTTGTATTTGGGGCAATATCAGTGGCAGCATCATTAATTATGGCTTGAAATCTCAGAGGACCAACTTTTGTTCCCTATGGGAGCCCCCCTTTCAGAACTTTAAAATATGAGAGTGACTGATTATATTTAACACATTGCACACGCTCGTTCATGAAATCACACAGCCATGGTACGATGGCCCCCTGACTCCCAAATGAATAAACTTCTCAATCATGAGAGTGTGGTCAACCATATCAAACACTTTTGAGAAGTCAGTGAGGACCACCGTACCAATGTTGTTGATAACATCAGCACATATATGCCCATTTTGCCTACTCTGGCTAATTCATTTATACAACTCTGATTTGTATTAATTTGTGTGCAGTTGATAGATTTTCACATCTGATCTTTTCAGTCACCGTACTCCCTCTGTTAGCTTCCCAAATGGACTACTTACATTGGATTGCGGTTAAGATTCTTAACAGGGGTTTCTATGTAAAGATTTCTGGCCTACTAAAATTGGCCATGATGTAATGCATCTTTAAATGGATCTGGCTTGTGATTGGGCGCCCAGAACTCGCTATGGTTTAAATTCTCCTGGCACGTGCCATTACCATTCACTACATCAAACACAACAATCTTTGGAATTTTCTGCGCTTTGTCTCACTTGGTGCATGGACGTAGGCCAACGTTTAGCACGTCTTGTGCTACCATGCTTAGTACTTGTGGTTAAATTGGATAGATTACAAAATCAAAATTGTTCAGTATTGAAGTGAGCCATCATAAATATGCACGATATCTTCCATTCAATAACATAAGCCTACGTATAATTTACTTTTACTGTCACTAATTATATACACCCTTTATCACCATTTTACTATTGAACACTTTAATTTTAATAAACATCAGTATAATCTTGAATTCAACGGAATGCGTTCATCATGACTAATAATAACATATTTTTATCTATCAAAATTCGACTATGGCATAGTCTAACAGTCAACATTAATGGGTATATTTTCACGGGAAAATTTTCTGGACACGTGACCAATGCGTATCAATGTAAGTGTAACCTCGAGCCTGATCTCTGACCCCCGGCGGTGACCTCGCTATTCAAGTCTTAGTAATTTTGAATTGGAATAGTATTCTTGGCCGCAATTTCGATAGAAATGTGTGTATTGCAAATTTATTGAATATCATGCAATCTTAATTTCTTCACAATATCATCAAAATGTAATTTCAAAAATATCTATCTACGGAAAAAAATATTTATCTACGGAAACTCTTACAATAATATTTTTAACTTGCGACAAGTTACTTATTTTGCACCAAAGGAGGAATTCTCCCTATTCAAATACATTGGAAGACCACCCGCTGTGGTCGGGGTCACATTCCATAATGCTAATATGTCTGCGCCCATGGGTGTCACGTTTCCAGAAAATTTTCCCGTGAAAATGTACCTATTAATTCTGACTGTCTAAGTAGAGCATTATGCGCTGTGTGTGTTAAACATGACGATGAATATTATTATTTAAGAAACGTTGTCATCTTCATCATCATCATCAAATCAATTATTATTGTTATCATCAACAGCACCATCATCGTCATTATTCTCTTCCTCCTCAATAACATCATCATCATAACAATTGAGGTAACGAGTTCTTTAAGAAATCAATTAAATTATGTAAGTTCAACAATTTATTTGTGAGTGTATCGGTACAGAAGTACAGCCTGTCTCAAAAAAAATTGTGCAAGTGAAAAGCGCCCTCTGTGACAATTAGAAAACACCGTTGTGACATAATGCTTACATCAACGTCAAGGGCATAGTCTTAGCTCTCAAATGCCGTTTAGTCTGTTCAATTTGCTTGTTTTAATCTTGAGATATGCTTACTTAACAACGAAAGGGTAAAATCACAATTGTGCCACTTTTACTAGGGAAGAGGGCTGTACATGTAAATCAATGATAGCATCAAGTTTATCAAGAGTTCCTTCGTGAAATCAAAAGAATGCATCAATTACACAACAATATATAATTGTTTTTAATGTTTTATCATGATAAAGGTATAGTGGGTCTCTTTTTCCACTTACGACAAATTAAACGATAAATAAATATTTCACATTCTGCTGTAAAATTAAATACATCTGCATGTCAATGATTTTACCATGGTATACTGTTTTCATTTGTCATTCAAGACATGTTAAAAGACAAACAAATATTGCACACTTATAGGTTAATGAACTTTGACAAGTTCATAAATTAGACAAATTAATGAAATTAGACAAAATAATGCACGCGCGCTGGTGTTGATGCGTCTAATGCGAAGGGGAGTGCATTAGACGCATCAACATCAGCTATCATTGATTTACATGTACCAGCCCTATTCCCTAGTAAAAGTGGCACAATTGTGATTTTACCCTTTCGTTGTTAACTAAACATATCTCGAGATTAAAAAGAGCAAATTGAACAGAACAAACGGTATTTGAGAGCTAAGACTGTGCCCTTGACGTTGATGTAAACAATATGTCACAACGGTATTTTCTAATTGCCAAAGAGGGCGCTTTTCACTTGCACAATTTTTTTTGAGACAGGCTGTATACCCTTAAATAACACGATTTCAGTTAATAGTGCTTTGTACCTTCTTAAAATCACGCGTTATATATTGTAGTTCTCCTCCGAAACTTTGCCTCTGCACATAGTAGCTCATCACCCAGTTAACATCATGTCCCTGTGTCACAAGCGCAGCAACTGTGGTTGTCAACCCTAGATACACCTGCATCCAGGCGCTATAAGTTGTACCTGTGTCCCAAAAATCTATGTTGTTGAGTCTGCCGGCCACAGCCATGTGTATATTGAATGGATTGTATTTCTCGCTAGTAATTCGTGAGTCTGGAATCTGCTCATTCTCCATCCCAAGTGGAGAAGAACATGCTGATAAATCAGATATTAAAATATTAAAGAACAATGGTGAAAGAGCTTTAGGCAAATCTGGCGTTGGTCCCTGGCTGAACTACATAAATTACAACAAAGTACATGTAAATGACCTGATATATAATATTAGGCAAGAAAATTGACAAAAATCTCTACACGGTTTGCGCTTTAGGTTCAAAGAAGAAGAAGAAGAAGAAGAAGAAGAAGAAGAAGAAGAAGAAGAAGAAGAAGAAGAAGAAGAAGAAGAAGAAGAAGAAGAAGAAGAAGAAGAAGAAGAAGAAGAAGAAGAAGAAGAAGAAGAAGAAGAAGAAAAGAAGAAGAAAAAAAAAAGAAGAAGAAGAAGAAGAAAAAAAAAAGAAGAAGAAGAAAAAAAAGAAGAAGAAAAAGAAGAAGAAGAAGAAGAAGAAGAAGAAGAAGAAGAAGAGGAAGAGGAAAAAGAAGAAGAAGAAGAAGAAGAAGAAGAAGAAGAAGAAGAAGAAGAAGAAGAAGAAGAAGAAGAAGAATCGAAAGTGGGCCGTTACTGGTAATTTAAATGGTCAACCTACCAAAGGTGGTCGATTCTGGTGTAGTTGATCCTCGGGTAGTTAATCCCTGGGTGGTTGATCCAGAGGCTGCCGATCCAGGAGTGGTTGAATCCGGGCCGGTTGATCCCTGGGTGGTTGATATATGTGTGGTATGTCCAGGAGTGGTCGATCCAGGGGTAGTTAACTCAGTTGTGCTCCCTCCATTGTCAGAGGAACTTGTAGTTGTAGGTTCACTAATTGACGGGACATTTGATGTTGGACTCTTTGATGTGATACCTTCTGTGGTAACTGTAGCATGGAACAAGGTATATATACAATGTATATTATACATGTATGGTATAAAAGGACTTCCGACATTTGACTTAAAATACGACTATGATTGCTCAATAAAAAAAATTAGTATTTCAGAAATTAATTTCAAATTGCTGGCACTAAAGGTTAATTTCTCCTCATGAATCACCAAATCGGTACTTTATGGTGATGAATTCTCTTGCTTTATCACCGAGAAGATGACAACCATAGGCTCAGGAACCAGGAGTTGGGAGCTCAACTGCCATAATTTAGGGCTTGAATGACCTTCAACCCCCAATAATTCCAGGTGAAGTAAACTTTTGAAAGTAAATCGTTTTTTTGACATTCAGTGGGAACCCCCTCGGACACCTCCAGAACAGATCATCAACAAAATTACGTTTTTCCACCCCCCGTTTACAATCTTTCTAGGCCACTAAAAACGACCTATCAGTGTCTTAAAAGTGAACACATTTGTCGCTATACGTCGCTAGGCACGACTGAACGCCGCGCTGGTACAAATAATATTAGCGTTTGATTACTAGCGAGTTTTGAATCAGCGAATGAATTGGTGTTCAAAGTGCGATACTAAAGACGTAAGTCCAGTCATATTTGCCTGGTATAACTAAAATGGAGTGTGTTTTTTTTGTGTGTTTTTTTTAATCTCAGGAATTGAGTTTATTCTTCAATAGAGTTTATTGTATGGTCTTAATGTTTGCTTTTTGAGGCAAGGTTTTTGGTGAATATATAGAGCAGAACATAACAAACTAATGTACCAATTTCCTCAAAAATGTCTAATACATCACTATGTGATACAGCCGATGTTGCGTTTTTTCCATAGTGACGTATCGTTTTGTATTTATTGCTTTCAATTTGCCAGTAATCATGTGTCTTTATTTCTTTTGAAAGTTATATTAATATAAAATCTATTTAGTTTACTACAGAAATTTCACATCAATTACAAAATGCTCAAAATATAATGAATGTCTGATTTACACGACTAGATTTTTATATTGACATTTCTATAAACCCGATTTTCTCAAAAAGTTGTTTATTCGCGATGTTACAGTAGACAAAATCTGCCACGTGCCAACTTGACTCTCCCTTTCCGAATTCCCAATTTGAATATTCACTACGTTTGTGATGTTGGTAGAAAATAAAATACGCTTATCAGCATGATCAGACCTACCTTTAATGTCGACTACAAAATCACATGTCTCGTTGTTCTTGCTGCTGTCTCCTGCTACGCACGTGACCGTTGTTTGTCCTATAGGAAACTGAGATCCAGATGCCGGGTTACACACTACGCTCACCTCACCAGAGTTATCAGTAGCAGTAGGAGTCTGGTATATAACTATGGCCGTGGCTTTGCCTGGATCCGTCCCCAATTCCATGTCTGCAGGACATGACCCGATCACTGGTGCTTCTACATCTAAAATGGGGAACGATGTAACATGTAAAACTACGTAACACGTAGTCAGTGGTCGACCTTAACTTTTTTTGTGGCACTAGCCAGTCGGGCTTGTAATTCTAAAAAGTTACACCTCCGACAGTAATTGTACAAGGTCGAACTTGTTCTAGAATAATATTACAATAAATGCGCAAAGAAGACGATAGTCTATTAACTTTAATACAAAAAAAAGTCAAGTAGCAGTAAACTAACCATTAGATGTGAGCCCTGTGTGAGCTTGTGACTTGTTCGTTATTAAACAATATAACTAATAAATATCGTTGTACCATCTACGTATGTCCTCAGTAGAGCTTGGTCTTTGACCCCGGCTACATATTTCCACGTTCTCAGCCTCTGAAGAGAGCTCTCAAAACCCAAACTTTGGTCCAATTGGAAATCGTCATTCAATATACAACCTGCATGCATGTGCATTGAAGATGAACAGCCAAAGAGGGGCAGCACTGGGCATGCGCAGAGTAGAGGCCGGGTATCGTTATTGTCATTTAAAGCCAGAGGGGATTCTTGTATATATTTCAGCATGCAAGGGTGACCCTTTCCCGCGCCCTTTCCCGCGCACGCGTGTGGGGGTGTATCTATAATACGTGTGTACGTTTGTTGTGTGGGTGGACATTCATTTGTTGATACAACGCAATTCAAATAACTTCATTAGACCGACTTACCTTTTATATCAACTTGAAAGTCGCATGTTACGCTGTTCTCGCTGTGGTCTCCTGCTACGCACGTGACCGTTGTTTGTCCGATAGTAAATACTGATCCAGATGGTGGGTAGCACACTACGCTCACTTTAGCACCAGATTGATCTGCAGCAGTGGGATTCTCGTACACAACCATGGCGGTTGCTTTACCTGGATCTGTCTCCATATTTTGGTTTGCCGGACATGAAACCGTCACTGGTGCTTGGCGTATGTCTGGATGAACAAAAAACTCAGATCTTGACTTTTGTATTCCACGCAAAGTAAACGTAATTTTCAAAAATAATAAAGACGACAACGACGACGACGACGACGACGATGATGATGATGAAGATAATGATGATGATTATGATGATGATGATGATGATGATGATGATGATGATGATGATGATGATGATGATGATGATGATGATGATGATGATGATGATGACGACGATGATGATGACGATGATAATAACAATAAAAATAATTACACTAATAACAATAACAAGGAATAGTTTCTTACCACACATATGTAGTGCGGTACATAAGTTCATCAAGTATGACCTTCTTCCAATTTTGTCTCATAATCAATAAGTATGGGTCGTCTAAAAACCACAGGTCGCCATCTTCATAATCTTCTTTCCTTCTTGGACAAGATTTTGTATGTTTAGGTGCTACAACTGCTTGGCAAAACATATTTCCTTATATGGAAGAGACCATCTTAAGACACCGCCTCTAGAAGCATCTGGTCTTTTTTCAAGAATACAAACGGTAGTCTGCACCACACCTAAATGAGCTGTTAACATATTGACAATATAGTGAACCAATTGTAAAAATAAATGTATAAAAAGTCACTACCGTACAGTAGTATCTGTAGCAAGGTCAAACAAAAATTGCTTCCGAAATCTCGTCAGGTCAGTGACATTATATTCATTTGTTTATTTATAGAAAAGCCAAATTAGACCAGCAAGCGAGGGCTTCTAGGTCCAGCAGAAATGGCAAAAGCACTGACATCTGAGATATGACTGGACCAACCTTTGCAAACTGGTCATAAAACGTATAAATACACATACAAATTACAAAGATAATAACACATAAAAAGTACAATTTTTAAAAACAGCACTATATTAAAAGCATGAAGCCCCCAATATATTGCACCTAGTCAAGCAGAATAAAATACACCCCATATATTACGATAATGCCCCTCCCCATCTACACGACAAAACACAATATTGGCACTAAGGATTACATTGAATGGACTGAAAGTAATCTCTCAAGTGAGATTAACAAATTAATATCCGTAATGTGCAGGGTCTGATTTACCATTGGGCCAGATAGGCTCGGGCCTAGGGACCCAAAAAATTTGGGACCCAAAAATTTGCCATGTGTATGTTCCTTTTTAGCCCCAAAATATACCATGTTTTGATCCTAAATAGGGTAAATCGCAAAATTAGGCGCAATGGCCCTTTATATAGCGAATTTCACCTTCATTTTGGGCTAAGATCGCCTGACATGGATTTTTTTTCACACACTTTGCTTAGAAATGTCAAATGTCCTAGTAAAATCGGAATATCTAAATTCGATCTTATACGTAAAACTTGGCAACTTGAGTGCACATGCCTTCCTCACGATGAGTTTGACCCTCAAATTTTTGGCCTGGCACAGGGCCCTCAAAAAGGCAAATCCGGCCCTGGTAATGTGACGGGGAAGGTCAAACCATTTTAAGTAAGCGTTGGATGGTGTGATAAAGAAAAGCATCAGTTTTGAATTGAGATGGTGAAAAATAAGGTGACTAGGATACCCACTATTCGAACTGATTTTATTTCAAATCTGACAGTTCTTAATTATTACCATCGAAAGCATTCAAACCCTGTAATTTCAACACAGTGAAAAGATAATTCTATCCACGACCATGTTAATTAATTGAACTTTTCATCATATTAATGTTAATGTCTACTTTGCCAATTAATGGATACTCATCACTTGGCGGTGCTATAAAAATTTCCGCTACATCTATTTTAAGTGCTTCCAGTGCAAAATCCTGTCATTAAAAAGATAATTAAGGGCGTTAATTTATTTCTTCATGTGTCGAGGCAATTAACAAAGTGCAAACTTAACGTTCTGTACCAAAGCCGGTTCTGCACTGTCGATTATCCCAATAAAAGTACACACAAACAAACCTTTTTGTAATATTTTCAAAAGGACACTTAAAGATTGCCTACAGAGAGTTTTATAAAAGCTAAAAACACTTAATAAATTTAAGACTTCTTAAAATGTTGCCATATATCGTCGGACGCATCACATACTGGTCTATCTCGAAAAACACGAATTTCGAGAAAATCGCAATTGAAAATCTTCGTATTAAGTTAACCTTTCTATAATTTAATTAGACTATGGATTTTAATGAAAGTGGTTTTAAATTAAAGCATATACTTAACAAATTTATTTAAGTGGAATCTTGAATTATATTTATGTATGCAGTATTGCTTAAAACTACACTTAAGTTGTAGTTCTGTATGTGAAATAGTTAATTTCCCGATATCGTATTTAAAGTGCGTTTCATACTGGTCTATCTTGGGGGCTATCTCGATTTCGCGAACAATGATGTGACTTTAGACGCATCACATACTGGTCTATCTCGAGATAGACCAGTATGTAATGCACTTTCAATACGATATCGGGAAATTAACGATTTCACATACAGAACTACAACTTAAGTGTAGTTTTAAGCAATATTACATACGTAAATATAATTAAAGATTCCACTTAAATAAATCGGTTAAGTATATGCTTTAATTTAAAACCACTTTCATGAAAATCCATAGTCTAATTAAATTATAAAAAGGTAAACTTAATACGAAGATTTTCAATTGCGATTTTCTAGAAATGCGTGTTTTTTTTTCGAGATAGATCAGTATGTGAAAATACGTATTTTGAAAAAATCATAGATAGTTTAAATTAAACATTTTATATATAATTATCTAGGAAAAATTGAGGTCTGTAATTTGTTGTATTGGAAGACCTCCGTAAAAAAGAACTATATAAAAGTCAACAATTAAAGATAGACCAGTATGTAATGCACCCGTCGATATAAATGTATCAGATATTGAGCCTTTTGGGAAAACAACGTTTGCTCTCAATTTATTTAGATTTATTGAACTTGGAAAACGTGACCAGAGTTACCCCTGCTTGCTAAAGCTACCCTGTTCTACGGTAGGCTTTACTCCACATATTGAGCTCAACCATCTGTCTATGACTGTTGAATACATATACACCAAGCACAAAAAGAAACTCGTCAGTTATAGTCGTCCTTGCTTCTTTTGAAATATACATTTTGCTAATTGGACTTTGCTTTCTTATTTGACACCCTGTACGTGAAAACCGAGATATGCGTCTCCAAACCCTCAAACCCCAAAATCAAAAGTTGCAATTTTGACGATTTTCAATGGGAACGCATCGTTGTATTGCAGGCACCACGGACCAATCAACTGTGTTTGTTACATAATGTGTGCTTTATTGATTGCCCGTAGTGCTTGATGGTTTGGAGGCACATATCTTGGTCAATTCGTGTTCGATTTTGACGAACAGGGTGTCAAATAAGAAAGTAATGTCCACTTAAAAATGTATTTTACATAATAATCCAACATTATCAGGTTGTTGAACAGCAAGGATGACTATAACTGACGAGTTTCCTTTTGTGTCTGGTGTAGTTTATTGCATTGTGACATTGGAGATCAGACACTTTGGTGTTTAACACAATCGGCGACAATAATAACGCAAAATCGACGACAACACTTAGAGCAGCTGTAGCAGTAGGGTTAGAGTTCATCCTCTAAATTTTTAGTGTTATGGTTTACAGATCTTGTAAGCCATGAGTGCTATCTTTCTCCTTGAATCCATTGACTTTCTCCTTGAATACATTGAATACATTAACTGTTACATTAATTACAATGACTTTCCCCCGCTAGCTGCGTAATCGTCAACGATTACTATAATGTGAAGAATCACTGAACATGCGACATACCGACAATAACCATGCAGTGGCGTTGCTAATGGGGGCAGCTGGCCGCCCTGATATTTAAGTTCGATAGACCTTGTTTGTGCCTTTTGGCCCATTTTTGACAATTATCGTCAATTTCCCCTCCCCTTGAAAGTTGCCCCTCCCCCCCCTTTGAATATGTTCTGGCTACACCACTGATGTGTCTTTTCTGCAGGACCACAGTTGCTCTATTGGCATGTCAGTTGTTCAATGATGGCTAATTTAGCATGGGTAAGACCCTCGACATTCAACTTCAGTATCGCGATACCCTTACCTATAATACAACGACCAATACCCCACGCGGACTGTCATTTGCTGGGTTTGGCAGGAAAAGGTGTTATGTATTTGAACAACATCCAGAGCTGGTGGAGTAGGAATATATGGTGATTTTGGACCAGTTGAAGAAGACATCAGCATACTCTACTGTGTCCCAGCTCCCTTTTAGACGAGATATGACATGTTTAGGTAATGATAGAAAGAACTAGAGAAGATCCCACCAGCACCCAATGGTTTTTATGCAAATTGTCACTCAAACAAAATTCTCACTCAAAACAAATCCTAAATTGCAACAGCCAATACCCCACACGTTAAATGGTGATTTCTGAACAATTATCATCCATGCAGATTGTTTTCTCTCTAACTAGAAAATCTAGAAAAGTGTATAAATAATCGTTAACCATGTTCTTACATTATCCCTCCAGGTGCACCAAATGCTCAAATACAGGGTGTCCCAGAAACATTACCGGGCGAATAAATTTGGACGTAAGTCAAGAAATAGACATCAAAAACTCAAAAATCTAAACATCAGCATGTAGCCCATTTTATTCTGCATCTTATATACACCAATTTGACTGGAATCGGTTGATTGATCGCGAAGAAATGAGCGATCACATAACGACTACGTCAAGTTACTTCATTCCAAGTTTGAAAGAAAGATCATTCAACACAATGCATACTAGGGGTTAACTGTCAACGAGATTTTGTTCTGTGAAATCCTTTTCGTTCTTTTTAAACAATATGTGTCTTGCAAAACATTTAATTTGGTTTTGTTCAAATTTGAAAACCTGCACGATGTTGAAAATGAAAGCTTGCATGTAAATTGATGCTCAGTACTTGTAAATATATTTTTTCGTTAATGTTGATGTAAATGTTGCATACAGAATTATTGCATAAAGAATTCCAGCTGGCTTAAAATAATTTCTCACACACATTAATGTTTTTGGAATATTTCCAATAAATTGTAATACAAAGTTTAAATCTTTCAAAACTTCAACATTAATGTTGCATGGTATCGAAAATTACACGTGAAGCTGTAAGCACTTGATCATTGTTATTCTTGGCTCAAATGTTCTTTGGAAAGTTAAAATATAACATATTTGCACGACATTAAGAGTTGAAGTTGGAAAGCTTCCAATTGCAAAAGTCCAAGTTTTTTCGGACAAACTGTTATTTATCTTCAATGACATAACACCGTCGGATTATAACATAGATAGTATGGACTAAATTTAATGAGATACACATAACTTTAGGAAGCGTTGAGCAAGTATGAAAAAAGCGCCTGTTGATCAAACTTGGAATGAACTGCATTGATGCAGACACTATGCAATCGTTCATATCTACACAACCAGTCAACCGAATCAAATACAATTTTCGTATGTGGTGCACAACAAAATAAGCTATGTACTGCATTTTTAATTTTTGATTCTGATGTCTATTTCGCGACTTACGTTCAATTTTGTTCGCTCGGTAATTTTTTTCTGGGACACAATGTATGCGACCAAGTGACTTGTACTAATCTTGGGACCATGCGGAGCCATAACAACAATCAGACTTCAAGGGCAGAGGAAATCCGCTGATATTTATTTTTGCTCTTGCCAAAAAATTAAAGAGATTAAAGAGAGTTTAATGCTCTTCATTCATATTTAGCCACAAATCTGGGGTTTTTTTGTTTTCGATTTGAGTGCGGATTTGTGATATTTTAGGCAAAATCAATCATTTCTGGCCTATTTATTATTTTGTACAAATATCGAATATTTCAGAGTTATGCTTGGGCGCACTTATGATCATACTGCAGTTACTGTCCGTTTTCATATACACAATACACAGTGCTCTTTCCCATTGACACGTGACCTTTACAAATAGCCCTACGTTAACATTTCTGGCCTATTACTTCATTATTTTGTACAAATATCGAATATTTCAGAGTTATGCTTGGGCGCACTTATGATATGATAGTGACGTCATTTAGATAATGCTGGTACTTATTGTTGGTATCATTGGACAGATGAGTCCTATGGCTATCCTTTGATATCAATATACAAAAACACATTTGTATTCCATCAATACATTTAAGTTTGTATATATGCTCTAAAATACCAGCTTCCCTTTTCTTTTCTCTTTTCTACACAAGACTTGAATAAAAAATGTGCACTCACCTATCAATGTTATGGTGATGATGAAAATAAAAGAAACATCAAATTCCATTGTCATATTCTTTTTATGTTCATCTTCTTCAAAGTGTAACGTTGATAGAGAAACAGGTCGTCCTTTAGTAACTCTTAAAGCGCTATGCTGATCAATTGATATCGAATGCTACAGTGGAATCAGTGGACTTATCTAGAAATTGAGTGGCGATTGGTTACAACTTCACAATTACATTATATTATTAGGCTTATCACCATATTATAACATTTGCGAGGAGGACACCCTCAATTATTTTCAAAATTCTGCTATTCACGCGATTGTATTGTATTTGAATAAACTCAAATTACTAGCTAATTTCTAGACTTAAGGTGGTACTACACCTCTTGATAAATGTTGTGACTAATTTTGCATTTTTCTCAAAAAAATAACCCCCTCTACATTTTGGTTACTATAAAATGTTAGATAAAATTCCAAATTCATTTATTCTCTTTAATTAACTTCAGTCATATAATTCGTAACTGAATGTCACGTGTCGACTTTGGATGACGATATGAGTGCCGATGGCTTCAAGCCATATTGTAACATTTACTGAAGAGGACACCCTCAATATTTTTGATTTAGCACGATTGTTATGTACTTTAAAAACTAATATACCGTGGTAAAATCTATTTGTGGAGATGTTTAATAAAACGACGTGACCCGTTGTTTTATACATATCTTTATGAATACTGCAGAGTGCCGAATACGCAAAATTGCTGTTCTGGGTAAACGGCGTTTGAAAATCTTGGTACCATTACATTGGTCATTCTAAAAATTCGTGAACATTTGTGAACTAAACACTCATTTGAAATGTATATTATAGAAGTGAATGTTCACCAATTATTTGCAACACTTGCATGTTCTGAAACAATGGATAAATTCCTCAAAACGGGTATTTACAGTTCTTCGGCTTTATGCTAAATCCAAAAAGTGTCAACCGCTGCGCAAAGAGTTACATAAGGGGACGAATCCGCATTTAACTTCGTGTAAACTATTGCACTCGTCCTTGATTTGGGGTTTTTTGTGTAAGATTTCCTAATGCTATAGACTCTAAACTTAGTTTATAAGTTATAATTAGTTATCACCGTAATATTTAGTTGAAATAAAGGATTTTTGAGTAGAAAAGACAATATTGGCCTATATTTTTGTGTATAATTTTCTGTGATTTCCCAATTTTGCGACGGCGCTCTGACATAATTACGTCATAGCGATATCGGCATTGTTTGTACTTATTTTGGTATCACTAGATAGAAGATACCTATAGCTACCCATTGGTATCAAATATAACAGTATATGACATGTAATATAGAAAATTCGGGAGTTTCCAGCTATACTATACAATAGATCAACCTGACTTGTATAGCTAAGTATACGATACGTCTTTTGGTCAAATTCATTAAGGGCTGGGGTATGAACGTTTGGACAGTATTTATTGTGGGACATTAGAGCACATCAGACATATCGAATTGCATTCTGAATACGAAGAATGTCATTCTGATATCAAATAATTTTGATTTTTTGAAATTCGCAATTTTATACACATTTTATGGCAAATCATTAAAAATTGATATTTTTGATATTTAACAGTACTTGAAGTAAACTTTATAAATCTGATGATTTATACTTAAAGTGTATGTAGGTGGGATGAAAAGCCGACGATCAATTGAAAATTTTGACCTTTCGTATTGAAGATATGGATTTTTCCCCAAAACACCAAAAAAATTAGGTCTTTTTGGAAAAAAATCCATATCTTCAATATGAAAGGTCAACATTTTCAATTGACCGTCGGCTTTTCCTCCCTGCTACATACACTTTAAGAATATGTCATTAGATTTATATAATTTACTTCGAGGACTGTATTATATCAAAAATTTGCAAAATATCAAATTTTATAATTTGTCATAAAATTTGTATTATATTGTGATTTTCAAAAATGAAAATTATTTGATATCAGAAAGACATGCTTCGTATTCAGAATGCAATTCGATAGGTCTGAGGTGCTCTCATGTCCCACAAAAAATACTGTCGAAACGCAATAAACGCTCATTTTAGATCCCTTAATCGCACTTAGGCGCGTTTCGTCCTAATCATCATTTCAATATCTAAGTCGGGAAGTAAGATTTATCATTAATCTTTGGTGGAAATGAAAGATCGCCTGAAATACAATCACAAGCATACAATATCTCAATTTACTGAAAATGCTCGATTCTTCACTCTGCCGAATTCAGAACGATATGATCGAAAAATTAGGCAGTTGTACCACAGAAATATGCTCAAAGAGTACGTTGAAAGAAATGGCGATGGCATTAAGGTATTAATAAGATCATCTGCAAATACAAGCCTGACCATAAATAGTTTAAAGCCTAGTCATAATTGGCAATTGAAATAAGCATTTCAAGTTATCAACCAATCAGAAATGCTGTTAGATCACTTCATTTTTGAATTTTATTTTAACTCGGTTTTATATTTTTTTCTTAATCCTAGGTTTTATGTTTTCGTTAAGGGGGTACTACACCCCTGTGTTAAATTTGTGACTATTTTTGCATTTTTCTCAAAAATAATAACACATTGGTAACAAAAGTAATGTATATTATTGGGGCAAGGAATCCAATCACTACACTAAAATTTCAGTGACTCAAGACAAGCGGTTCAGTATATATGATAAGAAATGAGGTACATCCTAGCTGTACCTTATTTCTTATCATAAATAACGAACAGCTTATTTTGAGTCACTGAAATTCCAGTGTAGTAATTGAATTCGTTGCCCCTATAATATACATAACTTTTGTTGCCACTGTGTTCATAGTTTTTGAGAAAAAGGCAAAAATAGACACAGATTTATCGAGGGGTGTAGTACCCCCTTAAAAACCATAATATACGATTTTTGTCAAATTTCAGTTTAGTTATTCTTTGCCAAAATTATGAAAATATTTATAATAATAGTAACCAACTTCCATGAAGGTTTTCTGGTCATTTGAAGCAGAAATAATGAGGTAAAATGAAAGACCCCCTCATGATGGGCGTCGGTTCACGTGAGGCCGTTAGTGAAAAACAATTTGGGTGATCAATGGACTAATATTTTTTTTGCTCTTCACTTTTTCAAACCATTGAAAAATAATTTGGTGCAACCATTCACAACTTCCGTCGGCAAAAAATATTTCCGTACATTAACAAGTTATGCGCCCCCCGGTTCCTAAATCCTGACTACGACACTGCTGAAAGGGCTTTTCGGACTAATACATTAGTTTTCACCTCTAATAATGTTCCCATACGTATTCACTCGCAGATCCTTTCTTGATGCAATTAATCTCGAGGAGGTCATCACATAAACACCACTCATTAAACACATGATATTAATTCACCATTGAGAGTTTTATTTCACTTTAGGTGAAGAATAGGATACAACATTTTGCATAACACGCTTTTTTTTCTCAACAGTAAATTAGATAACATTTTGGTCTCTTCAGCTCTTCTACACATCATATTGGTATAATGATGTATATTCATACGTAGCGGTTAACGTAAACAAAGAAAGCAAAATTATTCATCTACGCTACTAAAATTTGGTACACTCACCGCATTAGCCGGGTCAACCGGCGTCTTCAGCGGATGTTATTAGCTCTGAAGATTGTTGTTGCTAGTGATGTAGTATGCTAGATAGGGAGTCCAAGGACTTCCCTCGCAGGGTCTTGGAAGCAATCCATATTAGAACTAAAAGACCCAGACTGAACCGTGACAAAGGGTTGGACATTGACCCTGTCTGGGACAACCTCCTGACCCCGCGGAACCAAGGGGGCGGCACAACATCTTCAAGTTTGACGTCATCAACATCTGTGACGTCATCGGAGGTGTCCTAGAACTACATTACTAGCAACAAATATCTTCAGGGCAATAACATCCGCTGGAGACGCTGGTTGACCCGGTGAAAGCGCTCCGGTGAGTGTAGGTAAATGTTTGCTTTCTAATCATATTGGTAGTTTTATCATACTTATCAGTTCGTCATCAATCTTTTTATAATCATTTGCCATATATATTCTCATTGCTGTTATTGTTATACAATACATTTATACAGTTAATGTACAGCAGGTTGGGAAGTAAATAACAAACAAGCAGTATGTTCATTAAATGAAACAAAATGTATTTGTAATCGATAATAATTAAATAAGACCAGCTTTGGTTTTATTAAAATAACTGTTTAAGCTTCAAATACTAAATTTTATTTGGTTCTGAAATAGTTGACAAGTTCTTTGGAATTTGAAATAATATAATATAATATAATATAATATTATATAATATAATATAATATAATATAATATAATATAATATAATATAATATAATATAATATAATATAATATTATATAATATAATTGGATTTAAACTTTGACTTACTTGACTTATCTGCATAGGACGTTGTGTCCCTTTGCCTAAACATATATTATACTATTATATATTTATTTAACAGTTTTATAAAATTCATACAATTTTATCATGAAAATAACACAATTTGATCAGTTATGTAAGTCCATAATTCCTCTAATTTAGAAGATAAATGAATTCAATGAACGTATCTGTATTTTAATTTAAACCGCCCAATGAAAGCAGAGATGTTATTTTGAAAACGTTTAATTGAATAACATTTAAATGTCGGATTATATAAAGGTAATGAAAACGTTTTAAAACGTTCTGTGTTAAAAATCACTATAACAATTTTTTTTAATGTTTTCCAAATGTTACTGTAAACTATTTTTGCAAACATTTTTCAACAATATGCGGCCATATATTTTTCAATTCAATTCAATTGTTCAATTTAATTCAATTTGTTTCCATCAAAAATACAAATTATAGGTTAATGAATGCATCTTACTTCTTGAGAGTGAAATTTTACAAAATAATGCATGCGAACCGAGATGTTGGTGCGTCCAATGCACGAGCCCCGATGGGGGAGTGCATTAGACGCAGCAACCTCTCAATACAAGTGGTTATGTGGTTCTAAGAGTGTATGAAGAATACTTAATTAACACCAAAATATGTTTTTTTTTAAACAAGATGGAGGAGATGCAACAAAAGGAAAATGCCTGCAAAAGTGTTGAACCACCTTACAAAAAATAAACACACACCCCCCTACACACACCCCCACCCACACCCCCACATAACAACAAAGTGCGGAGGCCTAACAAACAAAGATAAATATATCAGTGTTGTTCATTTACCGGCAAATTTAAAATGGCAGTTAATCAACCGGTAAATTAGCGTTAAAGGTCAGGTATATTGCTCGGACAACATCATATCATTGGCAAGGTAATATTATGAGGACAATGAAAATGACTCTTTTTTGGGGAAAATAAGACGTTTAAAATCGATATTCCGCCAACATAAATTATAGATTGCAATACAATAGTCGTGTTCACACATTCGGATATAAGTGAGTTATTACCGGTAATAAGCGACTTATAACCGGTATTAGTGACTTATCACCGGTATTAAGTGACTTAAATCCGACTGTGCGAACACGGCTATAATCACACAGGGAAATCGGATACATGGGCTTGTGGACTTAACACGGTTTATATGCTAGTCTCAATTGATCACGATGAAATTATAACCTCAAATTATTTATTTATTTTTAGGCCTAATATTTCTCATGATATTGATATACATAAGGATTGTAATATCACAATTTACTAATATATAAAAAAGAAGCGGCTGATTTTATCCATATGTTTAAAAAACATAAATTTGTAATACTTAATTTCGAGTTTTTTCTCAGCCCTGGTCCTCATTGCATCAAGGAGGCAACAGGGTAGAGGGCAAAGCAGCACATCTTTTATCCCAAAAAGAGAAAATGACTTGTTGTAAATAAAAACAGAAAGCAAGAAACAGCAAAGTAAGAAAGTTAGGCACATAATAAAACAAATAGGCGTAAATAACCAAGAAAATGTAATTGAATACATGAATCCAAAACCCACCCAAGTCCATGGGAAGTGATTTTGAGAAAAAAAAAAAACATGTGTATAATTTTTATTTCTTTAGTTAGATTTACCGGGTCAATATGGTAAGTTGTACGTGCAAATGGGTGGGTTAAACTGTATTAGGTATGACGTTTAGCATTTCAGGGACTTCGTGGGGTTCATTTTAAATTCTGGACTTGGGTGGTTTTTTGAATCATATACAAAGACAATAATTTGGAATGGGATTGCCAATAGTAAGATAATACAAAATAAAGCACACATGTATAATGTTGATAAGCATTCTGCCATGTAATATAAACCACACACTTTCCTTGATTAAACCCATTTTTTTTTCAAAAGTCACTCTCCAGCAATGAATGTGTTACAAGTGGACTTTTATACATACTGGATTTCAATCAATGTACTTGGGTTGATTCTTTCATACATGCTATTTTTCACATGCTCAATAGACACAGAGGATGAATTTGAGTTGTTCTTTCATAAATATGACAGGCCTATGTATAGCAACACTTTCCCATGCTTAAATCAATTTGGCCAATGTATGGACTTGGGTGGGTTTTGTATTCATATATTCAATTGCAAGTATAGCAAGATAAGTCCTATCCTATATCCATTTTGCCCACAAGTTAATGACACTTAACACAATCCAAAGCTCATCGGTAAAGCCCATTCCCTAATCAAGTTCGTTATTTTGTAAGTAATCATTGTGGAATCGCTAATATTCATGCATGGTACGTGTACTCCTTTTCAATCGTTGAATTGCCAAACCTCCTCCGTGGGCAAAGTGAAAAACGGGTATATTTCTTCAAAAGTTTTGATCTGATTGTGAAATATTTCTTTCGGTTTATTAAAGCTAACGAATAAAGTTTTCTTTACATACCAAAATATATTTGATTAACTGTTCAAAAATAGGAGAAAAAGAGGTTGCCATGAGGGTTCTGTTTTTATTGGGACACCCTGTCTACGCACCTGACTCACGAGCACGACATATCAAGAGCAGCAAGCGTGACCAAATCCTCACACCATTGAAAATGATAGTAAGTATTAAAGCCATACGAGGGCTGGTCAATAAGTTCCCGCAACTATGGTGTATCTCCGCTCATGCATGACTTGGATGGCTGTTACTTACGCTAAATTCTAGTTTGTACTTTTGTCTTTCAAAACGAATATGTATTAGCGATGCTGAATGCTTAATTACGTAATGACATTAGCATAAACACAATAGCGTATGGGCACTGCCTGATTTATGGTGAAAAGTAGTCAAGACAATCTCGCGCCAAATTGAGGTATTGTTACATAATTCCAAATATCTCGAGAATAAAAGTATAGAATCTGGCACGGTTTTTGCAGCTTTATAAACCGATAACATAGGCATGATGCTGGACTCTTTTTAGACATATATGATTTTTATTTAAGAGAAGAACTCGTGTTGAATATCTCCAATTTTGAATAGGCTTTATCACCCATTGTTCTTTACATAATAAGAGATAGAAAGATTAATCGATGACAAAATTTACCAATGGTACCTGGTTTGATTGGGTATCTACTGATTATAAAAAAGGGAGGTCCCAGTGGTAATACCATAAACATTTCTTTCTTAATGAACCCTGAATTTCAAAAGGTCTTGTTTTTGTAATTAAAGTAGCACACCATAGAGAGACTCTGGATTGAATAAGAAATTTGAATTTCGAAAAGTGTGTCTAATTTTAGCATTAGACTTGTTATAGCAATTCACTCACACAGCTACTGTTCCGCAAACCTTGTATTAGTCATATTTTAGCGCGTTTTTGATGAATTTTTACTTTTTTCATACATTTTTGGTACTTTCAATCATGCATACCATCAACGCATGCGCACATTTCTATTTTGTTGCAACAAATTCTATTGTCCTGACTATGATCTCTAATACCATACCAATAACCATATTTGGTTTTGTTTTATTTTGGAGATAATTTGGATTCTTTCTTCTGCCGTGTGGGCTCTTTTCCGCGATTTTCACACCGTTTTTGCTTGTTGTTATAGGTCTATTTTTGGTGAAGTTCAAAGATGGTCCCTTTCCTCATCTGCAGTCCAAGAGAACGCCAAATATGGATCAGGAGTATTACATAATAATACCCTGCTATGACAATAGCTGCACTAGGTTAATCGTATAATCTCCTTATGTGGTTAGCATGGCTGGGCCAGGAAATCCACAAGGTCAGCCAATGTATGTACATGTATTCGGTACATGTGCCATATCTTTACAATGGGTGATAAATTTCTGGTTTGTTTTATTTCAAAACGCAACATTCGATATTCTAAAGCTTGGTCCAAATCCAAGAGAAGAACCAACTCTAGTAATTTATGTGGTTTCAAATTATATCAGACGTTGCCTTTTTGATAGAAATGGTGTTTGTTGATGTGCACAGTTTCCCATTAGATCATAACATGCTGTTGTACATCCAAGGTCAAAGGTCTTTTAATCCATATTTGGTGTTGTTCTGGGACTGATCTGTTGACGGATACATTTCTTCTTTCACAATTATCAATCGAATATACTCAGATTACCTCATACCAAAAATAAGGCTTGTAAACTGCTTTGGTCCTTACTTCTGCTTCTTTTGTTACACTTTCCTCAAAGCCAATTCAAATTTCTCGCCAATGTCGACAATTGTCAGTGTACATATAGCAATGACTTTATGCAAATGAGATTACGTAATTAAAGGTACTCTAATACTAATTGTTGTGCGTTTTGAAAGACAAAAGTACAAACTTTATTGATCGTAAGTAACAGTCATCTAAGTCATGCATGAGCGGAGATAAATAATGGTTGCGGGATATTATTGACCAACCCTCGTATTATGACATTTGCTGAGGAGGACGCCCTGAATACTTTTCAAAATTCTGTTCTTTTACACGATTATATTGTACTTTATTAAATCAAGATACCCTGGAAAAAATTAAGCCCCTAGGTGCTGTAGTTTTATCCAAATCCGAGATGTTGAATAAAACGCAGGTACAGTCGTTGTTACGATGGAAATATTAGTCTAACGCATACGCGATGTTCATAACCCTGTTAGTGCATGGCGTGCGGGACGGTGTTCTACACAACAAAAGATCGTACCGTAACATAACGGAAGGAGTGATACGTATTGGCGCCATTGGCGCTGGTAGTAAATTCATTTTTTTTTTGCTTTGCCTTAGTTGTTCGGTTCAAATTTAAAAGGTGATATATCTGACAGAAAAAGCTAACATTTTATGGCTAAGAAATACTAATCTATTTTGTATGAAAATGTTATAATTATGGCTTTAATTGAATAGTAAAATTATTACACATGGAGGAACAAATTTTGAAAGTATTTGACGACGGAAAAAATATTTTTCGACGGAAACGTTTACAATATAATTATAGGAGAGTCAGTTGATTCTACCTGTGGGGTAAATTGACTCTACATTAAGAGTCGTCGACGGAGTCAAGAAATGTATGATTCTTCAAGGGAGTCAGACTCTGTAATTGCTTGGCTCTTGACACCATGGAATGTATAATTATTCTCCCATTCCAAGAACTAAATTTTCTCCATCGTGTCGTTTGACAATAGCCTATGGCGTGAAACTCAGATTAAAGTCTCCTATTCTTTACTAGGTCTTTACTTTGAATTGTTATCTTGATATATATCTATGTGTATCATTATTTTTTCTTTTTTTCGGACTGTCGGAGTGAAACTGTAATGGAGTCAGGGTACTCTATTAATAGAATCTGGGTTATTCTAGGAACAGAGTCCAGCCGCTACGCGACTCTATGTCTAAAATGACTCTATATTGGGAGTTAAATGACTCCTGTGTAGAGTCATGCAGCGGAGTCAAGACATTTATGACTCTTCAAGGGAGTCAAATGACTCCCAATATGGAGTCATTTTAGACATAGAGTCGCAGAGTGGCTGGACTCTGCTTTTAGAGTCACCTAGACTCCAGTTTGGCTTTCAGTGTAACTTGTCCAATATAAGGTGTGGCAAAACACTTTTACTTCTCGGATCGAATTGGAACTCTCTGAGAATTTTGCCAGGGCACGTTGTCGACATGATGTTATTAAGCTGAAATATCAGTTAGATCGGAGCATGTTTTGCCCACCCAGGCAGCAAATTTTCACAAATTCCATACTATACTTGTTTGCTATTTCTTACTGTATAACTCTATATAGAGAAATCAGTAGGTACAACCTGGGAAACGTAGGCATTTCGGTGACATCATAGCCTATTAAACACATTGGGTACTTTGTTTAGACCCTCTAGAACATTTAACATATAGCACGTAGTCTTGCATCGGTTACAGTATTTGTTGTTAAAGGCAGGTACCGTATTTCCTCGAATAGTCGCCCCCCCCTCAAATAAACACCCCACCAAGATGTTTCAAAATTGCTGATATTTCCATGCTATCTTGTGAAGTAAGCTTACCAAAGCTCAAACATGGTCGATAATGGCGTCGGTAATTGGCAAAAATCTGATCGGAAACCCGGAGGTGAAGCGGAAGTTAATCACATAGCAAGTTAGAAGGCCATTAATCAAGGAAATGCATTCCAACATTTGTACATAAAAGTTGTTTTAAACCATAGAATAAATATATTCTCTCTGATTCGTATTCATAACATGTAAAAATACATCAACCAGGTTAAGTTTTCATCGTTGACAATGTATGTGTTATCAACACTAACGAACGAGGAGAGAGAGAGAGAACTAGAGGGCCTTATATTTGTACACAAGTACGACTATACCCGCATGTTATCGGTGTAGACAAACTTATAGTCATTATTTGCTGAGGAATTAAAATAAAGAAGTTGTAAAAAGTCGCCCTATTGGCCGAAAAAATGTGTAAAAAGTGAAAGTCCAAGTCACAAGCTTTAATTTAATGTAGGTTGCACCCTCGTAGCACTTAAAATAAAGAAATTGTAAAATATCGCCCAATTTGGTAAAAAAATTGGAAAAATTGAAAGTCCAAATCACAAGCTTTATCTTCATGTAGGTTGCACTCACGTACAACTTAAAAATAATAAAGAATTTCTAAAGAAAGTCGCCCAATTGTGAAACTGGGGGCCCATAAAATGTTACATATGAGGCTATGTACATATGTATATACTAATCAATATCCCCTATACACCAGGCACAAAAAGAAACTCGTCAGTTACATTCATCTTTGCTGTTCAACAACCTGATAATTTGGGATTATTCTGAAATATACGTTTTGCTTTCTCATTTGACACCCTGTTCGTGAAAATGGAAAGGCCTTACCAAGACATGCGCCTACAAACCCTCAAACCCCAAAATCAAAAGTTGCAATTTTAACAATTCAACTGTGCCTGTTACATTGTGTGCTTTATTGATTGGCCCCGTGGTGCTTGTATGCAATACAACGATGCGTTCCGATTGAAAATTGTTGATATTGCAACTTCTGATTTTGGGGTTTGACGGTTTGGAGTCACATATCTTGATCAATTCTTGTTCGATTTTTGAACAGGGTGTCACATGAGAAAACAAAGTCCAATGTTTATTTCAGAATCATCCAAAATTATCAGGTTGTTGAACAGCAAGGATGACTAACTGACGAGTTTCTTTTTGTGCCTGGTGTAGATCTGTTTGTAGGGGCGTAGATTTGTCTGTAGATTTGTCTGAGGCCGTCGTAGGCTGTACGGGGTCAAGCTCGGTAGGTGAGTGTAGTTCTGTCCTGGCAAGAAGTTCATGTTCCTTAAGTCATCCGACCCCCGGGTCCCCTCCCAGGGGAGTCGTCTTTCTTACTCTACATAGGTTGCTGTTCTCTTATTCACAGTGAGGCTATGCAATTTGATATATTGAAATTCAAAATATACACTTTGATTAGGGGAAAGCTAGGGAGGGGGAGTATGTAAATTAAATGGAACATCCATTTTAGAGGAAGTGTGTAAATTAAATGGAACAGCCTATTTTGTGGCCATTTCGGAGGGAGTATGTAAATTAAATGGAACAGTCAGTGTGTATGTAATTTGACTGGAACATCCTAAACGTTGATGATCTATATTATAATTACGTTATTCTCCATGGATCTGTTTAGTCCTACGTGTATAAGGTGGATATTAATAACACTATAATTCTCAGGAGCAATCTGTGTACAAACTCTGATGAGAGTTGATTTGTTCCAGTTAAATTGATGAGACACGACCGGCCCTTTGTTTTAATAAGTGGGGCCCTGGGGCCCATAGTATATGACTTATGTGGTTCATGAGCATAATATTGAAGTATAATTCTCAGGTGCTCTTGGTAGACTCAAGCTGGGCACTGTAGCTGCTTTATTTACTGAGTAAAGGCCGGCCCTATGTTTTAGCGCTTGGGGCCCTGGGACCCATATTATGTGACACATAGGGCTCATATATACATATAACAATATAATTCTTAAGACCTATTAGTATACCAAATCGAACCATGTAGCTACTTTATTTGATGAGAAACGGCCGGCCTTTTGTTTTAATATTTGGGCCTCTGGGCCCCTAGCTTTGAACATCTGGGGCCAAAAATAGCAAAAGGCACATCTACAACTTAGGGCTCATACGTGTGCCACATGTATGAGCTCTAGTCCTCTTGTAGTTTTAGAGCTAGCCATGTCAATCTGCTGCCCCTTATTTTAACATTTGGGGCCCTGGGGTCCATAGTACATGACATGTGGGGTTCATGTATACTTGTATTTATAGAGTACCCTGGGACTATCAGTGTACCAACTCAAGGCCCTGAGGCTGCTTCATTTGATGAGAAATGGCATGCTTTGTGTTTTTACATTTGGGCCCCTGGGGCCCATGACCTCTGACCTCTGGGGCCGAGATGGACAAAAGGCACATCTACGAGGTAGGGTACATAAGTGTACCACATATGAGCCCTGGGGCCCTTGTAGTTTTAGCGCTAGCCTTGACCAAGATGATGGAGGAGGAGGAGGAGGAGGAGGAGGAGGAGGAGGAGCAGGAGGAGGAGCAGGAAAAAAAACACAGGATTGCAATATACCCTGCATGCTCTGCATGCGGGTATAATTAGAGAGGGGGCTTCGCTATATGGCTTCATGGCTTTTGGAGGCAAATGGAAAATATTTTTCTCCAAGATTTATTTCAAAACTTTATACTTTGATTGCTTTTTGGGATCAAAAGTGATTGATTTTATCATTCTGATTGATTTGAAGTTCCACTAAAATGTAGAATGAAGAATGTTAAGTTTGGGATTTGGAGCCAAAACGTATTAAAAATACACTTTTCAAAGTTTAAACAATGATATTGACCATATATTTTCAATAATGTTGGTAAAAATGTAAAAAAGAATGTTCTGGTAACACTGAAACTTTAAGCAACAAAAAAATAAGAAGTCGAAATAAATACGAGATATATAATAAAATTGCCAATGACCCCTCAGAAAGCGTATTAAAAATACACTTTCCGGCTTTAAGGGCCTATAAAATATACAGTGCAGAAATTTAACACAAAATACTTTTTTATGTAAAAGGCCCAAAAATCATCTGAAACATCTAAATGTATTAACTAGAGTCAATTAAAATCCACATGGAACATTAATTTGTTCATGAATTTTTCAACATGGTAAAAATTATCGATTTTTGTACCAAAGGCCGGGTCAACTACCCAGCAAACACAAAAACGTTTTAAAAACGTTTTAAATAAGTTATAGTTTGATTTTGGTTTAGGTAAAAACGTTTTAATAACATTAAAATGTCGGGTTATATAAAGGGCATGATAACGGTTTAAAACGTTTTGTATGAAAACACACTACAACAATATTTTTAAATGTTTTCAAAAAATGTTATTGTAAACTATTTTTGCAAACATTTTTGCCAAATATTGTGTCAATACTTAAATAATATTATGGTAAAATATTTGAACCCAGCAAACACATAAATGTTCTTAAAATGTTTTTTTTCTAAACCTTTTAATAACATTTAAATGTCGGGTTATATAAAGGTCATGAAAACGTTTTTAAAACGTTATTGAAAATATTTTGGGCAAACATTTTTCGCAAAATATTTTTTCAACCCCAAAATAACATTTTTTTTGTATCGTATTTTCAAGTATGTTTTTGGAATGTTATTAAAACGTTTTTTTACACTTTATATAACCCGACATTTCAACGTTTTCTGTAAAACATTTTTGTTTGCTGAGCAGTAGATTATCAAAAATGTTTTTTAAGGTTATGAAAACGTTTTATACTCTTAATATACCCTTTATATAACCCGACATTTAAACGTTTTCTGACAACCTTTTATAACATTTTGCGAATGATGTCGAAAACGTTTTGTGTTTGCTGGGATGTGACACCACACACCCCTTCAAATTACAGTGAAAAGCATGAGTTTATTTTCACTGTGGACCATGAAAATGAGTGAAAATGCGTTCTCAAGGAAATATATGTCATTTTCTATGTTTTATACAACTCTCAAGTAGATATTCTACTGAGAAATATGAAAAATCGTGAAAAATAGGCCGGTTTTTTTAAAACTACACTTTTCTCGCTCCATTCACTTTATGTGAGCGCTCACGATCCAGCGAGTGTATTAAAATACATGAGCGCTCATGAGAGAGAGTGAGAGAGAGAGAGAGAAAGAGGAAACGATTTAATAATAAAAACAACTTTCTGCAAATTTAAACAACATTTTAAAATGTTAACTATAACTCCGCATGCTCCGACGCTCGAATTTGAGTGACTCTGAAATATTGTTAACTTCAGCCAAGGATTCTCGAGTAATAATATACTATAGGATAAGATCTCACACCACCAAATCATAGTCCCATAGAGATATGTGCTAAATATGCCTTAAGAAAACGTCATTTTTTCTTGGGGCGTAATTATAACAAGTTTACATCAGAGGTGACTATCTTTGGAATTAAGAGTGCTCAAACCCATTACAGGTGACCTAATATGACGACTTTAACAAAAGTGGGAGGTGAGAGGAGAAGTGGAGGTGAGAGGTCTATACTTTGAATGTGTTTCTTACATACTCTTCACGACGAGAAGCAACGGCACCAAACGTTATACAGTGCCTCCAGTGTGAGCGGAGGTTCGCCCATCGCCGCAATATATTGAGACATCAACGCCACCTCCATTGGCAGGTGACTTACCGTTTTGCCTGCCCATTAAGCCCGTCACGGATTGCCTTCTAAGCGAGGTGAAGTTGGCTCGAGATTAGAGATTAGAGATTAGACATTCGCAATTGAATAATTCTATACGTTCAATATAACATTTTTGAAATTCCTTATTTTTGTGAATTTCGTCCTACAAACAACTTATATGTATAGTTCAAGTCTTGCCAAAATATTCATAATTTGGTATCTTCGTTATTTGGCCAAATTTCGACCTAAAATCAAACTCTTGTGTATAGTTTAAGTCTTCTACAATCTGTTGACACCATTTTTGGACATCCGAAAAATTTGGCCAAAAATGTCAAAATTTTGTATCTTCGTTATCTGACCACATTTTGACCTAAAAACGATTGGTATGTGTACTTAAAGTCTTCTTAAGTCTTTTGACACCATTTTTGGACATTCGAAAATTTTAGCCAAAAATGTCAAAATGTTGCATCTTCCTTATCTGACCAAATTTCGACCTAAAACAACTCTTATGTATAGTTCAGGTCTTCGTAAGTCTTTTGACACCATTTTGGACATCCAAAAATTTTGACCAAAATACTCAAAATTTTGGTATCTTCGTTATCTGGTCAAATTTCGACCTAAAAACAACTGTTATGTATAGTTCAGGTCTTCGTAAGTTTTTTGTCTCCATTTTTCGACATCCGAAAATTTTGGCCAAAATACTCAAAAATTTGGTATCTTCATTATCTGGCCAAATTTCGACCTCAAAACAACTGTCATGTATTAGTTCACGTCTTTTACAATTGTTGACACTATTTTTGGACATCCAAAAATTTTTGCCAAAATATACAAAATTTTGTATCTTCGTTATTTGGCCAAATTTCGACCCAAAATCAAACTCTTATGTATAGTTTAAGTCTTCTACAATCTTCTGACACCATTTTTGGACATCCGAAAAATTTGGCCAAAAATTTCAAAATTTTGCATCTTCGTTATCTGGCCAAATTTCGACCTAAAAACAACTGTTCAGGTCTTCGTAAGTCTTTTGACACCATTTTTGGACATCCGAAAATTTTGGCCAAAATACTCAAAAATTGGGTATCTTCGTTATCTGGCCAAATTTCGACCTAGAAACAACTGTTATGTATAGTTCAGGTCTTCGTAAGTCTTTTGACACCATTTTTGGACATCCAAAATTTTTTACCAAAATACTCAAAATTTTGCATCTTCGTTATCTGGCCAAATTTCGACCTAAAAACAACTGTTCAGGTCTTCGTTAGTCTTTTGACACCATTTTTGGACATCCGAAAATGTTGGCCAAAATACTCAAAAATTTAATATCTTCGTTATCTGGTCAAATTTCGACCTAAAATTAAACTCTTGTGTATAGTTTAAGTCTTCTACAATCTTTTGACACCATTTTTGGACATCCGAAAAATTTGGCCAAAAATGTCAAAATTTTGTATCTTCGTTATCTGACCACATTTTGACCTAAAAACGATTGGTATGTGTACTTAAAGTCTTCTTAAGTCTTTTGACACCATTTTTGGACATTCGAAAATTTTAGCCAAAAATTTCAAAATTTTGCATCTTCCTTATCTGACCAAATTTCGACCTAAAACAACTTTTATGTATAGTTCAGGTCTTCGTAAGTCTTTTGACACCATTTTTGGACATCCAAAAATT
This sequence comes from Amphiura filiformis, assembly GCF_039555335.1. NCBI lineage: Eukaryota > Metazoa > Echinodermata > Ophiuroidea > Amphilepidida > Amphiuridae > Amphiura > Amphiura filiformis. The sequence continues at coordinate 1,375,691 of NC_092641.1, read as the reverse complement.
TTGACCAAAATACTCAAAATTTTGGTATCTTCGTTATCTGGTCAAATTTCGACCTAAAAACAACTGTTATGTATAGTTCAGGTCTCGTAAGTTTTTTGACACCATTTTTGGACATCCGAAAATTTTGGCCAAAATACTCAAAAATGTGGTATCTTCATTATCTGGCCAAATTTCGACCTCAAAACAACTGTCATGTATTAGTTCACGTCTTTTACAATTTTTGACACTATTTTTGGACATCCAAAATTGTTTGCCAAAATATACAAAATTTTGTATCTTCGTTATTTGGCCAAATTTCGACCCAAAATCAAACTCTTATGTATAGTTTAAGTCTTCTACAATCTTCTGACACCATTTTGGACATCCGAAAATTTGGCCAAAAATGTCAAAATTTTGCATCTTCGTTATCTGGCCAAATTTCGACCTAAAAACAACTGTTCAGGTCTTCGTAAGTCTTTTGACACCATTTTGGACATCCGAAAATTTTGGCCAAAATACTCAAAATTGGGTATCTTCGTTATCTGGCCAAATTTTGACCTAGAAACAACTGTTATGTATAGTTCAGGTCTTCGTAAGTCTTTTGACACCATTTTTGGACATCCAAAAATTTTTACCAAAATACTCAAAATTTTGCAAATTCGTTATCTGGCCAAATTTCGACCTAAAAACAACTGTTCAGGTCTTCGTTAGTCTTTTGACACCATTTTTGGACATCCGAAAATGTTGGCCAAAATACTCAAAAATTTGGTATCTTCGTTATCTGGTCAAATTTCGACCTAAAAACAACTGTTATGTATAGTTCAGGTCTTCGTAAGTCTTTTGACACCATTTTTGGACATCCGAAAATTTTGGCCAAAATACTCAAAAATTTGGTATCTTCTTTATTTGGCCAAATTTCGACCTAAAAACAACTCATGTATTAGTTCAAGGCTTTTACAAAATTTTGGATCTTCGTTATTTGGCCAAATTTCGACCTAAAATCAAACTCTTATGTATAGTTTAAGTCTTCTACAATCTTCTGACACCATTTTTGGACATCCGAACATTTTTGGCTAAAAATTCTGAATGTCCAAAAATGGTGTAAAAATACTCGAGAAAATTTGAGCGATGCATAAAAGTGGGTTTTAGGTCGAAATTCGCCCAAATAACGAAGTTCAAAAATTTTGAAATTTTTGGCTAAAATTTTTGAAGGTCCAAAATACTCGAGAACACTTGAGCGATGCATAAAAGTGGGTTTTAGGTCGAAATTCGCCCAAATAACGATTTTTGGCTAAAATTTGAATGTCCAAAAATGGTGTAAAAATACTCGAGAACACTTGAGCGATGCATAAAAGTGGGTTTTAGGTCGAAATTCGCCCAAATTTTTGGGCCAAAAAAAAAGTCCAAAACGGTCTCAAATGACTCCAGTACCCTTGATCGATGCAGAAAAACGATTAAAAGTGTAATATTCAACGTAATAACGAATGTCTAATCTCTAATCTCTAATCTCGAGCCAACTTCACCGTGCCGTTTTCTAGACGTTCTGATTAACGTGTACACTACACTGCACAGCACCCGGAGACTGATATAGAGGAAGTGGACGACGTAGGGATGGCGCCACTGCCAGTAACCATTTCTTCTCCAATAGCCGCAGAATCAGAACCACAGCCACGCCCAGTCATCAAAACCTGCTGGTACTTCGCGTGACATGAACGAGCCGCTGCTGAGGGAAGTTGCGATGTCACCGAAGAAGAGATATTTTAAATATTTTCAGTAAGATATAGGTGTTGGATATGCCAAATTACTTGTTAGAGATATTTTGGACGATTCAGATCATTCTCCCAAATGTTTGCTCTGTTATATAAAGTGTTACAGATTATTAAAAGCTGGTCATTCACTCCGGATTTTGGACCAGGCTGATCGCCGATTGGGTCTTGGAGCGGGGTGTATGAGCACCGGTGAGGGTAATGCACGATCATGGCTGATCTCGATATCCATGATCATATCCTCCCGCATGCTCTTGCATGTCGTTGTCTGGCTCTTTTGGTGATTCCGACTCCGATTAGGCGTAAGCGTTCGATCCTTACTGAATCAGAAAAAGTCTGTTGCGTGTGATTTGATTAGTTCTGAAATACTGAAATACAAAATATATTGGTAGTGTGTGTCAGACAACGAGGGTAACAGATTCTCTAGAGACGGACGTGAGATAGCTAAAGATATGGCAGTGGTAAGCTGAGGCTTGAGGCTCTATGCATGTGCGTAGCGCACTAGAAATCACTAGTTTGTTTTTGATGTTGTTTTTGTTATAGATTTACAAAACTTTGTAATTTATCTTTGTGTTTAATTTTCAGACAGTATGATTCAAGTTCGAGCACACATGTGCAGCGTGGGACAGGAGCTAGATAAAGATGGTGTTTTGAGATGGGTCTTACCGTATAAAGACCCATGTAAATGCACAAGTGTCAGATTCGGTGGAATGAATCTACATTCACCAGTGAGACCATTCAAACCCGTGTACGTTGACAAACCATGGGTTGGAGACAACGTTGAGAAGATCTGGTATCATTACCAGTTGACTTGCAATGGTAAGAATCTATTTAAAATCTGTTCTAAGTCATACTCCGTTGTTGTTTAACTTTATAGGTGTATGGGTGTACTTTAGTATAAACTACTGGTAAAATGTGATTTTATGACAAAACGATGGTTGACACAGTGTTGCAAGAAATGTGTTTTATTTTCACAAATAAGAGAACGATTTCATTAAAGTGCAGTTATGTATTTACCTGTTTCAGGCAGATATCAATAAAGTATATGATATGTTAATAAATTTTCGAGTGCGGCTTAGGGAGAGTGAGAAATACCTTGATGTGGGCGGGCAAAGTACACGAGGGCCAAAATTATGTTTTACCGCTTGAAGGGGGTTCAACTTTTCAGGAACGGATCTAAAAGGTTTTTGCAAAACATATAATTATGCAATGCTACATTGATACAGCTAAGACAAATGGTGTCAATTAGTGTTAAGGTAATTGCAAATTTCTGCATGTTTCGCGCGCTTTTGTCACAAAAATGTGTAATTTTGCCCTCTTCCCATATTTTACCAAGTATTCCAATGATATGTAAGCATGGTATGTAAACACCTCCTTTCAATTATATCAAAAATGTACAAGCATTATGTTATGCATATGCCTATTTGGAGCGTTTAAGGGATGGGGTATGAACGTTTGGACAGTATTTATTGTGGGACATTTTAGCACATCACACATGTCGAATTACATTCTGAATACGAAGAATGTCCTTCTGATATCAAATAATTTGGATTTTTTGAAATTAGCAATGTAATACACATTTTATGGCAAATGATTACAAATTGATATTTTTGATATTTAGCAGTTCTCGAAGTAAACTTTATAAATCTGATGATGTATACTTAAAGTGTATGTAGGTGGGATGAAAAACCGACGATCAATTGAAAATTTTACCTTTCGTATTGAAGGTATGGATTTTTTTTCCCAAAAACACTCAAAATAAGATTAGGTCTTTTTGGGGAAAAAATCCATATCTTCAATATAAAAGGTCAAAATTTTCAAATGATCATCGGCTTTTTTTCCCAGCTATATATACTTTAAGAATTATCATTAGATTTATAAAATTTACTTCGAGGACTGTTATATATCAAAAATGTGAAAAATATCAAATTTTAATAATTTGTCATAAAATTTGTATTACATCGTGAATTTCAAAAAATGAAAACTATTTGATATCAGAAAGACATTCTTCATATTCAGAATCAGAATGCAATTCGATATGTCTGATGTGCTCTCATGTTCCAAAAATACTGTCGAAACGCTCAAAACGCTCTTTCTAGATCCCTTAATCGTATGGTGAATATGACGGCCATTTTGAACTTCTCGAAATGGAACAGAATGTCAGTCATGATCTACAATACGTTCTTGTTCCCGTTCCAATAAAAATGACATGTTTTGGGGAGTCATTAAAATGTTATCCGTTTTTGTCAAATGGCACCCATTTTAGATCTGGCAACCATATTGGAATACCATTTAATATTTATCATTAACATACATTTTATTTTAATTTTCAAGCAAAACTTTATCAATAGTATACAGGGTGTCCCATAAAAAATTACGGGGTGAATAAATTTGAGAATAGGTCGAGAAATAGACATTGCAATCCAAGAATTAAAAAGGCGGTGCGCAGCTCATTTTATTGTGCCTTATATACGTACATTTTATTTGATTCGGATGAATGGTTACAAAGAAATGATACATAATACCGGCACCAATGCAATTCATTCCAAACTTGATCAATAGCCGTTTTTTTTATATTCGCTCATATTCGCTGAAGGTGGACCTGGATATAACTTTTGATTTCCCTTCGCATTGATATGCAGTGGTTAAATTATATAATATATTGTGGAATATTATGTTTAATGTTTTTAAAGTTAAAACTTGTACATTCATTATTCATGACATTATTTGAAGCAACAGTTTGTCTGTAAAAAAATCTGCAATTGAAGACCCTGGTGGAAGAAGGAATCAACGACCATTTTGGCGAAAATGAGTTATTGGTGATTTTGAAGTCATTTAGGCGCCAGAAACAAATTTGTTCGATCTTTGGATCGACCGTCGATGCTGCTTCGATGCTTGTTATTAATGAATAATCAACTAATTAATCAGAATTAACGCTAAATTTATATTGGACAATATCACTACATGCACAAATAACTATTTTATCGCAATTAATATTAGTAAATTAATTGATTTCAAAAATAATAAGGATCGACCAAGCATCGATGGTCGATCGAAAGATCGAACTAATTTGTTTCTATTGCCTTAGGGACGATTTATATTTTGGCAAAATATTTAGGCATTTGACCCCTTCAAAATGATCAACCATGTATATGAAATTACTTGTTACGTTGTAAGGATCCCGATTATATATACTTAGCTATATGTCAGACTTATTATGGTTATGGAGATAATCACGTCAGGTCACTCAAAGGTCAAGTGGGGTCAATTTTTCAAAAACGTCGGATTTGCATGGGTGATATATCAAATTGTTCGTCTTACCTTGCACATTACAAATATATACACTTTTTTGTTATTTGAACTTGATTACAAGAAATCGATAATTTATATGACCCTGTAAATTGGTACAAGTTATTATCTCATAAACATTACAACTCATACCAAACATGAACTTCAAACTATAACGTGTTCTGGAATGTATAAATGTTTGATGGCCTATATCTCAAAACGTATAATATGGTCTTTGAGCTCTTCTTCCACTATAGTCTTCAATTGGAAGCTTCCCAGGTCTAATTATTTATGTTGTGCAATATGTTACATTTTAACTTTTCAAAGAACATTTGAGCCCAAAATGGCACTGCTCATGATGATTAAGTGCTTATAGCTCTACGTGTGATTTTTGATATCGTGCAGTATTAACATTAAATTTGAAGAAAACCTACGTAAATGTTTTGCAATAAAGAGATTGTTTAAGGAGAACGAAAAGGATTTCACCGAACAAAAATGATATAAAGCCCCTTGACACGTTTAGTATAGTGCCTTAGGGTCAAAATCGTTACACGGGTGACAAAAGTGACAAATTTGATACACAGGTTGGTATGGCCTAAAGTTTATAAAAACAAGCGGCTCCGAAAATGCAGACCTTATTTTGGCCGTTCTGGAGCAAAAAAACAAATACAATACATACATACATCATCATCATTTTATTTTCTTTCAAATCAACATACAAAATATTTATAAAAGACACAACATTTGAATGAGATGCTCAAAAGGCCAAAAGGCCTGAAGCGAGCACCCCCTTACACTGCCATAAGTTACAACATACGATTACACAAACTTACAAATAAATATTTATAACATTTCAATAAACATTCCACAGTTCACACAAGAAATTGATAGTTGGGGTGGGGATGGGTGAGGTAATTAAATAATGCCTAAATATTAGATTTCATTTTTTATTAGACTTTTACTTAAACTTAAACTGGTTTACTGATTTTGCCATCTTTATATATTTATCAGTAATATTCAATTTCCTAGCACTGGCAGCTCTTATTGGTTTGTGAGTAAATTCTGTTTTGGTATTGACATGTCATACAAAAACAGAAAAAAATCCTTTTTTTTTATGGTAAATATATTTTATTTTATTTGTTTTTTTCACAACTTTGTTGTACTAAGAAAGCATCATATCAACTCCAAACTAGTTTCAAATGAAAGGACAATTCAAGTATAGGTTAGATACTTTAATATCAAAACAATTGATACGACGACTATAATATATTGTACCAACACATTACGTTGAAGCACTCCATTTGTTACTCTGAAAGGCTCTGAGATACTTCCATCTATCATAATTGGAGTCCTTGCCCGGTGGGTTCAGTTTGTATTTAAATGTAGGACGTCAGACCGTTCCAGGATTTGAAAATTACACCCATTTCACGGGGAATCAAGGACATTTGTAGCAATTTAACCCCCTATTTTGGGCAAAATCAAGGACAATTTACCCCCAAATAAACCCCCTATTTTTATTATTTCGAGGACGCATATCCACAGCATTTTCATTTCACCCCCTTATCACGGTGAATCAAGGACATTTTTTCTGAAAAAATACCCCTATTTTTACCATTTCATGGTCGCTTTTGAATTTTCCCCCTATTTCACGGGGAAATGAGGACAATTTTTTTCAGAAAAAATACCCTATTAATTTTGTGTGGAACTATTAAAAAAACGGACAGAAAAAGTTCAATAAACAAAAACTATAGCCGTAAAACGTGAATGAAAGTCCTAGAAATACACCCTATTTTTCATTTCAAGGACAATTTTGCTCAAAAACACCCCTGATTTGGACAATCGCGAACAATTTTGTCCTCGAAAATTCCGCGGACATTTCTTGAAAAGTACCCCTAATTGGAACCATCATGCGTACACATCATCAGTGAAGAGTGAACCCACCGGGAGTCCTTGTAGAGCACCTGGATGGCAGACCACAATCTTTGGTATTCCATAATGCCGCAGCACTGAAAACATGATGGATATGCCTATTGATGGAGTCGAATTCTTTTTGAAGTCCACAAAAGTGTCTGTCAAGGGAAGTTGGTACTCCTTGAAGCAACTTGAAGCCAGCCTGGTTGCTTGTAAAGGATCAATGTGAGGTCGAATCCTGTTCAGAAGGATCTTGTTGTACACTTTTGCGGCAATGGACATAAGCGAAATACCACGGTAGTTTGTTATGGGAGAGAGACGTCGTCTTTCTTTGCACGGTAGAGGAATGATTACATCTGTGACCCATCGACGTGGCATATCAGCAGCGTTGAAAATACTTCCATACAGCCATAGCAACCAATATTAATCAAGTGAAATGTCATCAATTAGAACCTATGTGACCTAGAGGCTGGATTAAGGAGATACTACACCCGGTGGTAAATTTGTGGCTATTTTTTGCATTTTTCTCAAAAAAATAATAACACGCTGGTTACAAAAGTTATTTATATTATTGGGGCAAGGAATCCAATTACTACACTGAAATTTCAGTGACTCAAGACAAGCGGTTTAGTATAATATGATAGGAAATGAGGTACATCCTAGCGGTACCTTATTTCTTATCATAAATAACGAACCGCTTGTCTTGGGTCACTGAAATGCCAGTGTAATAACTGGATTCCTTGCCCCTATAATATACATACAACTTTTGTTACCATTAGTTTTTGAGAAAAAATCAAAAATGGGCACATATTTATCGAGGGGTGTAGTACCCCCTTAATGTATTTGTTATTTCTACTATTTACTGCTTTCCGGCTAAAATGAACTATCACAGGTTATTATGACCACTCACATGGTGATAGTATCCATTCTAAAGCTACTATCACTCTGCGATAGTTCGTGAGATACTTTTCGTGCTCTTATATTGTGATGTGCCCTGAGTAATTTGATTTAATTTAATTATTTAACTTTGTTTACAAGCTGAAAGTATTTCATGAGATGGGAAACCCCTTGTATTTTGGAATTCCCCAAATTATTGTAAACAAAGTCGGAGCTATGTTTGGAACTTGGAAAGCCCCAGTTCATTATTGCACCATCAGGAAAACCCCCCAGGAAGTGATGTAATGTGAATGTGTATAATTAATCTTGGGAAATCCCAAGATTGCAGCAATGTTGTGAAAATGTGATTGATGTAATGGTTTATTAATAGATGATGGGTTTTTTGCATGAGTACTGATATAAAAAGCTGAAGGCTTTTGTTGGGACTTTACAGAATGCCATGGGAGATTGAGATATTCCACATGTGTGTGATGGTCTTCGTGCTTCAAAAAAGAAGTACATTTTAACCAGTTTATATAGCCAATAATTGGGCTAATTTTAATACAGCAACGAAGAAGACAGCGAGCACACAAAAGTGCTCTTCCTCATCAAAGGATTAAAAGTTCTTCTGTCAAATTGCTGGAGTTTGCTGGGTTTGTGAAGGCCACGCATCTGTCAAAAAACAGCGGAGCTGTGTTAAAGAAACCTGTTCCCTGGAAAAAGAATGGTTGGTGAAAGAAACACCATTTTTGGAGAAAGCAGCGCAAGGAGATATATTGGTGGAGATAGCAGCGCAAAGGAGATTGGAGGAAGCATCATCATTTTCGTATGAGGATTTTATGTGCAAAGATTTATAAATGCAAGTGTACTATGGACTTCGCTGATTTTCGCAGGACAAGTGAATAAGGATATATATTACATCAGTCGTCCAGAACATTGCAAGAACTCTAGGATCACCAACAAGAAGACAGCTGGTTAAGTACTGATATAGTAAAACTGTCATTGTGTGATTTTATTGTATATGCGATATTGTTATTATATGTACCAATCATACTCTGTTTTCAATTAAAGACTTAGATTTTGTTAGCTTAAACAAACAGTGTATTTGTGTTGTGCATTCGTGTGAGTTCGGGAAAAAGGTGATTTTGGCCTTGAGTCAAGTACGACTCGTAACAATATAGTCTATATATTTCCTGCTCTACAACCTATTTACTTCAGACATGTATGAACTTCTAATGAGCAAATCATTGTATTCTGCAATAACTGTACATTTTCAGATTGGACGGCATGGGGAGCATGGGGTAGCTGTTCTGCATCATGCTGTGGTGGGGAACAATCTCGCACCAGAACATGCGTTTCAAGTAGTGGCTCCTCAACTGATTGTGCAGGTGCCGACAGTGACACACAGACATGCAATACGCAGGGATGTCCAGGTAAGATAAGGCTCTAAAATTAGGATGTGGATAAAGGCAAATTTTCGCTGATACTTACTCATCACTGTACTTCGTGTATATTTATAATTAAAGCGCTCTTATGACACTGTCAATCACTGAAATGGCGACCATTTAGGGAATGGCTACAGTTATGACCTTGTATCGTGGCTAGCACTGGCAAGGAACATTGGCTGAAGGTTCGATGCTAATTTGCAACGATATTTTTTTTTATTCGTTTATTTACTTATTATTTACTTATGTACACTTATTATTTTATAAATAGTATTTGTTCCCTCTTTCGGCTGTGCAAAATCCACCCCCCACACACACACACACCTTTACACTCATAATTAATTTATTCTTTGCACAACCCCCCCTTCTGTGTAAAATTACTCTTTATTAGCCGTTTGAACTAAACTGACCAAATTGACGTACGCAATTACAATATAATTATAATACCACGACAATTACTCTGGGAGCCAGGACCACTTTCTGTGCACCCCCCACAGGACCAAACCAAACCAAATTTTTTAGGTTCCTGAGATGACCCCAAAACATAATCAGGATGTTCCCAAAAATATAAACTGGCCCCAAGGGGGTAAAAGGTCATCGAACTTTGCATAGGGTCAAAATTTCAAGTGCTCCGATTTTGCCAAAAGAGGTGTCAAAATGTTCGTTTTGATGAAACAAATCAAATAAGGATAGGATTGCACCATCTTGGATGTTTCGTTACCTAGGTAACACAGCAAAATAGGTCAAGGTCAATAGGCCTCAATGGTACAGGCCTACTTGACCTATTTTGCTGTATTACCTAGGTAACGAAGCATCCAAGATATTACAATCCTATCCTTATTTGATTTGTTTAACCAAAACGAACAATTTGACACCTCTTTTGGTAAAATTGGAGCACTTTGTTGTTTTCGACCCCTATAGAGGCAAAAATGCGACCTTTGATTTTTTTGGTTATAACTCAAGAACAATACGTCCTAGATAGGTCAAACTATACATTTTCTGAATCCTTGTGACTAGGGGAATACATTGGAATGGTTTTTAACACAAATGTTGACCCTATGCAAAGTTCGATGACCTTTTATCCCCCTTGTGGCCAGTTTATATTTTTGGGAACATCCTGATTATGTTTTGGGGTCATCACAGGAACCTAAAAAAGTTGGTTTGGTTTGGTCCTGTGGGGGTGCACAGAAAGTGGTCCTAGCTCCCCGAGTAAATAATGTGTATGACGACCTAACTTGCCACACTGGCCGAATATACCATGCATCACATACGTGAAATGTACGCCAAATTGTCATATAACGCGTGAACGTGATGTATAGTATACATCTTCCTCAACGTCTTCCAGCCGGGATGATTAGATCATGTACAGTCATCCACGTGTTTATACTCTAAGTTGTACATCAAAGTGTGTACAGATTACCGATTTAGCATGCGGCGACACAAAAAGGTGCTTCAAAACACATTCTGAATTTGTTTTTGTCCACTTTGTTACTTAATTGAATGTGAGCGAGCGAATGAGTACATTGTGGTTGAGGGGTCGTGTGGGGACAGCTAGCCTATTAGTCCAGGAGCAAGATCCCACAGGGGGCCTAAATAAGGACTTGGTTCATCCCCCACTACATACAAGGTTTGACACCATAGGTAGTTAGTATGGACCCTCTAGATCACTGCTAGGTAGGTAGTGGACTCAAATTGTGGTATCACTTTTTTACAGGTCATTTTATGTATGGACGTATAATCGCATAAATTCACCAAAAATAGGACAAAATTAAGGGGTAGGGGGAAATATAAACTCCAAGAACTCAACTTTTACTCATAATAATGAATTTTTGTGGTATGAATATGTAGCTAATTGATTGTTCTAACTGCCTAGTATTATTTGAAAGCAAACCTAGGTTTAATTTGATCATGATTTGAAGTGGCCAGTCCATACACTAGTGAAAAATCAGATTTTTCACAACAATGCGTAGGGTGGGTGTTTTTGTGACATTGGCTTCAAATTTTAGTATTGTGCCAATTTATATTTTCAAAATTAATTAAGTTTCCATTTTTTAATTTTGTTTTTAATATCAAGCATATCTAGGCAAACTTTGATGTTCTGGTTCAAATATTTATGTATTTGCATGTTTGCTTGCATGTTGGTTTGTGTTGTGTGGGTTTGGGGTAGGTGGGGGTGGGTATGTGGGGTGGGTGCAGGGTGTGTATAGGGTTCAGGGTTGGGGTGTTTTACATGTCTTAATATGTCACTCGGCTGAACTATATAAGTTCTATTAACAACATTTGTTTGGTAAGTTGCCATTCATGTAATATTTTGAATATTTATATGTGTGGGGTGAGATCAATCGCTGTTTGTCAGGATAATAGACTGAAAATGTAAAAAAATAGTTACTTTTCCACATGTAGCAGGCTAGCAGCTTGTGTAACAATATTAAGGGGTAAGGGAAATATAAACCATCATAACTCAACTTCAACTCATGATAATGAATTCATTTTGGAATTAATATGTAGCTAATTGATTGTTCAAACGTGTTAGTGTTATTTTAAAGCAAAGCAAACATTAATTGTCAGGTAGATAGCCATAAAATGTGAGAAAAGGTTACTTTTCTATGTATAACCATGTCAAATATGTTGATATTCCATGTCTAACAGCGTAAAATATGACAATATTAAGGGGTAGGGGACATACAAATCACCAAAACTCAAGTTTTACTGATGAAAATGAATTCATTTTGGTATCAATGTGTAGCTATTTGATAGTTCTAACTTTCTAGTATTATTTTAAAAGCAATTAAGCCATTAGTTGTCCGGTAGATAGACATAAAATGTATGAAAATGTTAATATTCAATGTCTAACAGCGTAAAATATGACAATATTAAGGGTAAGGGACATACATATCACCCAAACTCAAGTTTTACTGATGAAAATGAATTCATTTTGGTATCAATATGTAGCTGTTTGATTGTTCTCATTTTCTGGCATTATTTTAAAACCAAAAAAAATGTGTTTAAAAACCATTAGTTGTCAGGTAGTTAAACATACAATATGAGAAAAATGTTGATATTCCATGTCTAACAGCGTAAAATATGACAATGTTAAGGGTAGGGGACATACAAATCACCAAAACTCAAGTTTTACTGATGAAAATGAATTCATTTTGGTATCAATATGTAGCTATTTGATAGTTCTAACTTTCTAGTATTATTTTAAAAGCAATTAAGTCATTAGTTGTCTGGTAGATAGACATAAAATGTATGAAAATGTTAATATTCAATGTCTAACAGCGTAAAATATGACAATATTAAGGGGTAAGGGGACATACAAATCACCCAAACTCAAGTTTTACTGATGAAAATGAATTCATTTTGGTATCAATATGAAGCTATTTGATTGTTCTCACTTTCTGGCAATTAAACCATTAGTTGTCAAGTAGTTAAACATACAATATGAGTAAAATGTTGATATTCCATGTCTAACAGCGTAAAATATGACAATATTAAGGGGTAGGTGAATGAGGTTAATATCTTTTCATCGGTAATATGTCGGGCATTGTGAAAAATCTAAACATTTTGCTTTGGACCTCGAATATCCTCAGGGCTACGCCCTCGGGATATTCCTCGGTTCCAAAGGCAAAATGTTTAGATTTTTCACAATGCCCTCCAAATAACCGATGCGCAGTTATTAACCTCTAAATAATATTTAGTAGCACGTGAATGAAAAGTCTTTTACCTGCATTATTATATGGTGGTTCAAAAAGAGCAAAGTTGGTTTGACTCCTGGTTCTGTGAGAGTGAATATCATACATAAAAGTGAACTGAGAGGGAAGGTAACCAGGAGCTATTTCTTTCAAGCATTTAATAGTTGAACCACCTATCATTTAATTTATTCCAATGAAGAGTACTCATCATGTCATCTATTGTGTAATACACCCGATGATATGTTTAAGCCTAGTATATAATAAGCATTTGTAATTGTTTTTTGTTTTTTTTGTTTTTTTTGTATATTTGCTTATGCACGGCCCAAAGGAAGAAAAAAATGGGTTGAATTGGGCTTTCCGTGTTGAAATAAAGTCTAATATAATAAAGAAGCTAGCACATGTTAGCAAATGCAGAACGTGATGTGTCACTGATAGAAGCAAGTCAAGTTCAAGAGTTTGTCAAAAACCCATTGAAGGAAAAAATATAAAGATGGCGTTGTTTCTATTATACTTATCGCTGATCAGAGGCGTTTTTGGATTTTGCAAATGGTTACGAGCTAAAATGAGGGTGATTTGCAATATTCAATGTGGTTTAGGGCGCGGGTATGGTTAAATTGTGTGTGATCTACAATAATAATTCAAAAGGCATTTTGATGATTAAATGTTAATGTTTGTGTGATTTTGTAATAGAAACAACTTTGGGAATTAATTAAAAGTACTTGTGTATGGTAAATAATTAAGAAGTTGTAAGTGCTCTTGTATTGCAAATCATAATCATCGGTATTGCGGATCAGCCCTGACCATGGTTAGGGGTTGAGCCCACAACCCCCGGTTCCTAAGCCTATGATTTTCACCTTGTCGTTGCAAAAAGCAAGTAAGTTCATCACCTCAAACTGATTTGGTGATTCATGATGGTATTTATTGTTGAGCAGGAAATTGACCATTTTGAAAACATCGTTAGTGCCAGCAATTTGAAATTTGTTTCTGAAATGATTAACCATTGTTGTATGGTAAGTCAAATATCAGAAGCCCATCTTAACCTATACAGGTAATAATAATAACACTAATAAATAAGCATTTATAATGCGCCATTTATCTAGAAAATTCAATCTAATCCAAGGCGCAGAAAACTAGATACACATACAAACAAGAATGCAAGTATGAAAACAGAGTTAACAAAAAGTACAGCTGAATAAAACAAATCAACTATCCAAATTGTTAGCTCTGTACAATTTCATACAAAATAAAATCATCATGAACCAAAGAATCCTTAATACATGTAAAACAAAAATAAAGAGTATGATAAACAAATATTAGTTGACATTATACGCAGTATTGAATAAGAAAGTCTTGAGTCTAGATTTGAACTGATCAACAGAAATTGATTGTCTCAGATTATAGGGAAGCGAGTTCCAAAGTTTTTGAGCAACAGTAGAAAAAAGCACGGTCTCCCAGAGAATAATTAGATCGCGGAATTTTTAATAGACATTTGTCTGACGATCTTAGAGTACGTGCAGGTGTGTATGGAACGAGAAAGTCAGTGATGTGTAATATGGTGCAATGTTGTTGAATCCTTTCCATGTGAGAAGAAGAGTTTTTAATTCAATTCTTTCACGTACGGGAAGCCAGAGCAGATTCATAAGAATGGGTGTGATATGATCATATTTGCGAGTGTTGAACATGCGTGCGGCAGAGTTCTGTACACGTTTTCTAAGCTGTTGTTCATGTATATACACCTCCATGCTACAGATACTACGACCGCAGATACCGGATGTTACGCCGACAATGGAGGGAGCACCCCTGGATCAACTACTGCTGGATTTATCACACCTGGACAGACCACACCTGGATCAACCACCCCTGGATCGAACACCCAGGGATCGAACACTCAGGGATCGACCACCCAGGGATCGACCACCCAGGGATCGACCACCCAAGGATCAACCACCCCTGGATCGACCACCCAGGGATCGACCACCCAGGGATCGACCACCCAGGGATCGACCACCCAAGGATCAACCACCCAAGGATCAACCACCCAGGGATCGACCACCCAGGGATCAACCACCCGTGTATCGACCACCCAGGGATCGACCACCCGAGGATCAACCACCCAGGGATCAACTGGTATGTTGACTTTTTATTTATTTATTATTATTTATTTATTTATTACATCATATTTACCCAGGGTAACCCGATCAGCAAAAATGCTGTTCTTACACGGGGTCCTGCATCATATAAAAATTGCACGAGAGAAAATTAAAATTACATAATTATAAAAGTACAACAAAATTATTAACACATATCAAATCAAACCAAGTAGAGGAACAATTATTTGACACAAAAAATGAACATCTCAATATATAAAAATATACTGTTAAATACATATGAAAACACTAATAACATCGTATTACAGCTTAAACTTATACATATTTTTAAAACATTGTAAAGTTGAGGCGTTCCTTACATCATAATTCATTTTATTCCATACCTCAACACCACTGTACGAGAAAGAAAATTTAAAATATTCGGTATCATTACCATTAGAGCAAGGTGGCAATGCTAGCAGACCAGCTGCAGCTTGTCTTGTATGAATGCCATGATTATCAGATACATATTTACATTTGGAAGAAATATATGATGGCGCCAGGCCATTTAAAGATTTAAACATCAATAGTGCTTTAAAATAATTGCAACGGTCATAAAGTGAATTCCATCTTAAAACTGGAAACATAACATTTGACGAGGTTTGGGAATTAACGCTCAAAATAATTCTAGCACATCGTTTTTGTAAGGCCTCGAGTTTGTGTACATCATTTTCATATCGACCAAACCATACAACACAGCAATAGTCAAAACAGGGTTGAATCAATGACTTGTACAAGATATTAAGGGTGTTACTATCAAGAAATGTGCTCAGACGTCTTAAAAGATATATTTTACAGAACAATTTCTGAATAACACAATTTACTTGCTTATGCCACAGTAATTCATCATTAATTAAAACACCTAAACATTTAGCCTTGTTAACTCTCTCTAGTTTACAACCATTAACAATTACTGAAAAAGAATCTTCATCAACTTTACGTAATCTTGCACTACTGCCTAATAACATTACTTTAGTCTTATTTGTAGTGAGGAAAAGCTTGTTTTTATGCAGCTATTTAGTTATCGCCTCAAGATCCTCCGCAAGCTCCTTTGGCATAGTGTTAACATCATGTTCATTGACATACAATGTAGTATCATCAGCATACATAGAAATCTTTCCATGTTTTATTACTTCAGGCATATCATTAATACAAAATTATAAACAAAAGTGGACCGAGGATACTGCCTTGTGGAACACCTGTATTAACGGGTAATGTATCTGAAACAACTCCGTTAAACGACACTCTTTGCATTCTGCCACTCAGATATGATTTAAAC
Organism: Amphiura filiformis; assembly: GCF_039555335.1. Lineage (NCBI taxonomy): Eukaryota > Metazoa > Echinodermata > Ophiuroidea > Amphilepidida > Amphiuridae > Amphiura > Amphiura filiformis. The sequence continues at coordinate 1,359,305 of NC_092641.1, read as the reverse complement.
CAATTTAGGGTATTGTTTGATGCTCCAATATCGTGAAGTTTCAGGATATCATGATTCGCGGTATCGAACGCCTTTCTTAAATCAATAAGGGCCATACTCGTCATTTTACCAGAATTGATATTGGAGAGCCAGTCGTCCACCGTATCAACAAGGGTTGATTCTGTTGAATGCCCAGGACGAAAACCAGACTGGTGCTTATTAAGAATTTCATGCTGCGATACATAAGAATACACATGATTGTGAACGGCCCTGTCAATTATTTTACTGACAACAGGCAAGATAGATATAGGCCTGTAGTTGTTTGTGTCATCAAGATCACCACCTTTGTGCAATCGGAATAACTTTAGCCTCTTTCCAGGCAGATTGGAACACGCCTGTTTATAAAGAAAGGTTTAGAATGTATGTTAAACTCTTAATTATTGCAGGACGAGCTAACTTTGGAATTCTACAACTTAAGACATCAAGACCAGTAGCTTTGGTTGCGCTCATTTTACGATTTTCCTTATCAAAAAAATCAGGTGATATGAGAGGCAAGTCAAGGATGGACCTCAAAATAAATTTATCATTTTTTTTTATCATTATCCTTACTCGTAGTTGTACTATCGAGACCATTAATCAATTTAGTTGCAAAATTTGCAAAATGTGTATTAAGACCATTTCATATATCATCATCAGATGTTAAAACATTACCTTCAAACATGATGGAAGATGGTTTACAAGTTCTCTTTGATGGGAGGACTCTTTTAAGAGACTGCCAAAGTTTGCTCGAGTCATTACAATTTTGACTGATCAATTCTTTATAATACTCAGTCTTAGCAGATCTTATAAGACTAGTTACCTTATTGCGGGCAATTTTTTGAATATTCTCAGTCATTGCGGGTAGTTTTGTATGCCTTCCAATCAGAACTGTTATTTGACTTAACAGCCTGTCGATGGAGAGAATCTCTCTTCCACATTTCTTTCTTAATAATCTCGGCACTTAACCATTTAGATGGAGAGGTCTTAACACATTTAACATTTTTAGGTAAATGATTATTTACAACATCAAAAAACATTTTTAGTCACCAGTCAGCCACTTTTGATATTTATCAGCGGTGCGTTAAAAAACAACATACATATAGAAACGAATTTGAACACAATTGAATATACATGCAAAATAATTTTTTATAAGATATACAAAAAAAGCTAAAGAAAGTGCCTGTGTCAACCCAAGTTGACTTTAAATGGGTCGTAAATAAAACAAAATATAAAAATATTTATTTATTTATTTGATTACCAAATAGACGTAGATGGCTTTGTATACAAATACCATTAGAATAACAATAAGACAATTAAAACAGGCATGTAGATGTCGAGCAATAGGACATTTTTACCCCGTGTACAACCAAATATGTGCAATTTTATCCAAAAATTTAGTTTTTAAAGACTAATTCTATAACGTATAAGCATACACTAAACATCCTTACGATCAGACGAATAATGATGAGTCATTCACCAATATTGGGAACTATTAATTTTTACCCCTTTATGACCTTTCGTGACCTTTAACAGTCACTAGGTGACAAATTCAAAATGCCTCCAAATCTTAAAACCACACATAAAATAAGAGTATAAACTGACCTGTATATACTAGTTGTAGTGCTACTAATTCATGGCATATTGGATGGCCAGGGGAAAGTTAGCACCATTGCAAGACTATTCATGCCTTCAAGGTAACATAAACTTACTCATGCTACCGTCTGGTTATGGTCTTGACTGTTGACTGATCTTTCCCAGGGAAAGATGACATTCCAATCTTCTCCTTTAAAATTAACTTTGGACCATGTACTTCATCTGTGTAAATTATGACGCTTCTATCAGAAAGTGCACAATTATTTGTTTGCTTCAACGTGTTATTAAATTAAAAAGTTATCTCCATGTTCTCATAGATTTTAATATCAGGATGTTCTTCTCCACTTGGAATGGGGGATTACCAGATTCCTTCAACACAAGGCTTTGGCGGGCAGACTCGGCAATATTAGCGATAAATATAGTGTTTTGCAAGGACCGACGCGTAGTTAACGGCACACTCAATAACAATATTTAAATAACAAAGCGCAAACAGCTTACATATTGTCTGAAGTTTAACTACCTTGTTGGATTTCAAAATCCTTTCTCCTAAATTCTTTTTAATCACATTTATCAGAATGTTCTTCTCAACTTGGAATGGAGGATTACCAGATTCCTGACTCGCGAATCACTAGCGAAATATACAACCCATTCTATGGACACAGGGCTTTGGCGGGCAGACTCGGCAACACCGATTATTGGGACAAAGATACAGTTCTACCTAGCACCTATATGCAGGTGTATCTTGGGTTGACCACGCGAGTTGTTGGTCTTGTGACACAAGGATATGATCCAAACTGGGTGATGAACTACTATGTGCAGAAGCAGAGTTTTGGAGGGAAACTAAAATATATCACGCAAGATTTCGATGACTCCAAAAAGGTACAACGCATTATCAACTGATATATCGTATTCAAGGGATGTGCTTCTGTAACGATACAATCAAAAATATTTTGTTGAACTTGCTTAATGAAATTAAAATAATTTGTTTCCTCAATTTTATGAAGTTATATTAGTGGTTATTATATGCCCTTTTTGTGTCGATTAAGACACAATGTAGCTTACGAGGCTGAATGTGACTGCTTTGAGTTGCCTGAACATGTTTAATTTAAATTTGGTTCGTTCAGTTAACTTTGTTGTATCATATTATAATTACTCATTGCAAACGAGGTAGCATGCTACTAAAATTTTAAAAAGTAAGCTCAACATATTAATGTACATAAGTGGAATAATTGGAACAGGTTTGAGTGCGCTGAACTGGAATTAATTTTGTAACACATACTGATAAAATTGTCTTTTTTGTTATGTTTTTCTTTATATCTTTATTTCAATTTGGGCATATATTTGTATTTTGGCCGCCCCACATATGTGATGGCCGCCCCACATTTTTTAACCTTGCTACGGCCCTGATGCATATGACTAGGTCTGTTATAGCCTATAGAAGCATTGCGACAGATATCATCCAGGATAATTTTAAAAATTGAAAATTTAGAAAATCCAAAGGAAAATTGCCCGGAAAATTGCCGAAAACGGCTGCCCACAACCAAACACCCCCCCCCCCCCATCAGCCCATATGGTCCTATCATGGTCGCCCCCTCCCTATCCCTGCAACCTATAGGATGACTCACGAGCCGCGGTTTGTCTGTGCTCTAGTTCAGATTGATACACTTATTGTACGCGTGAGTTCATTCTTTTCTGCATGGCTGTTTCCATTATTAACTTACGCCCCTCTGGATTCAAGCCTTGAAAATCAATTGTATTTAACCTTAATCAGCGTCAAAGCGTGAGTCCGGGGGTACCGTAACTGATGGGGGCACAAGTCGTTTTACGGCAACTTTCCTATTATGCCTATAGGATTTTGTAAATTTCAAATCAATGGGGGACACGTGCCCCGCGCCCCTATGACGGTACGCCACTGGTGTTAATAATAACGATGAAGACGACAACGTGTCTTAGACAATTAACCGAGTAGTCAAGAATCAGGTACGCTATATAATCAAGTGTGACGCAGAGACCCTTTTGCTAAGCTTATTTAACCATAACACATTTCGTCTCCTTTATATTAGCTTTTCCTTGGAAACATCGACGGGAGCGGATCTGTTACCAACATATTTGACAGTCCGATTGTGACTATTCTTATTCGCGTAGAGCCTCATGAATGTAATGATAAATGCCATTTGCGGTTGGAAATACTGGGTTGTAACAGTTCTCTAGCTCTGGCAAAAGGTATGTTATGCTATTTTCAAATAATCTTGAAATTATGTGATGTGCCTGAGTAATTTAATTTAATTATTTAACTTTGTTTACCAGCTGAAAGTATGTCGTGAGAAATATGAGACAAAGGGAAACACCTTGGAAGTAATTATGTTTGTGTGTTATGGCATGTTTCAGGGGAATTCCCTTTCATTCATCAAGTGATCAAAACAAATTGAATCATATCTAATTTTAGATTGTTTAGGGGAAACTCCTCTTCATTTCTAGAAGATTCTCCTATTAATTATCTTGGGAAAATCCCTTGGATTATAAAATGGATAAGATTTGGGAATTACCCACAGGAAGTGTTGTAATATGACAGAATGGTCTATTAATAGATTTCTGGTGTATAAAAGCTGGATGCTTGGAGTTTGCACTTTACAGAATGTCATGGGGGATTGTAAACTCTACATGATTGTGTTGGTTGACATTGTGCTTCAAAAAGAGGTACATTTTTAACCAGTTTACATCGCCAATAATTGAGCTATTTTTAATACAGCAACGAAGGAGATTTCGAGTACACAAATGTGCTCTTCTTCATTAAAGGATTAAAGTTCTTCTGTCGAATTGCTGGAGTCTGGTTTATAAAACAACACATCTGTCAAATACAGTGGAGCAGTGTTAAAGAATTCTGTTTCCTGGAGGAGTTTAGTGTTTGGAGATCTGCGCAAGGAGTTCAGTGTTAGAATAACGGCACAAGGAGTTAAAGCCATATTATAACATTTTCATTCAAAATAGATAAGTATTTCTTTGCCATAACATGTTAGCTTTTATTATCAGATATGTCCCCTTTTAATCTTGAGCCAAACAACCGAGGTAAACCAAAGAAAATTGGAATTTACTACCAGCGCCGATGTCGCAAATGTGTATCACTCCGTCGGTTGTGTTACGGTACTATCCTTTGATGTGTATATCCGTCCCGCACGCAATGCACGTACTGTGTTGTCAATATCGTGTACGCGTTCGACTAATATTTCCATCGTAATAATAAAACGCCGGTTCCGGCGTTTTATTCAAAATCTCGGATATTAACCAAACTACAGCACATATAGTCTTGATTTTTTCAGGGTATGTTAGTTTAATAAAGTACAATATAATCATTTAAAAAACAGAATTTTGAAAAACTATTGAGGGCGTTCTCCTCAGCAAATGTTATAATATGGCTTTAAGTGATTGGAGAACGGCGCGAGGAGATACGCGTTTGGAGAACGCAGTGCAAGGAGATAAGTGTTTGAAGAAAGCCACGTCATTTTTGTGTGAGGATTTTATTCGCAGGGATATTTGTAAATGCAAGTGTACAATGGACTTCGCTGATATTCGCAGGACAAGTGAATAAAGATATATACATCAGTCAATGCCAGCCGTCCAGAACATTGTAAGAACTCTATGTTACCATTAAGAAGAAGAATGCTGGCTAAGTACTGATTAGTTTAAAGAGTAATTATATTTGGTTATTTTGTATATGCATTTGTTGTCATATTTTGTATCAATCATATCTTGCTTTCTGTTGTCATATTTTGTACCAATCATATCTTGCTTTCCCTTAAAGAATTTGTTAGCTTAATCAAACAGTGTATTTATGTTGTGCATTCGTGTGAATTTGGGTAAAAGGTGATTTTAGCCTTGAGTCAAGTACGACTCGTACCAATTATAAAATAGTGATTGCGGAATAAAATCTCTCTGCAAGCGGTTTAGTTTGCAACTAAGGAAGTCAGGATATTGTGATCAGGTCCGGTGCCTCCCAATCATAGTCAGTGCCCCCCCCCCTCCGACTCACGCTACGTCACTGTCTCTATCTCTGTCTGCCTGTCTATAGGTCCATTCATACTAGGCCGCAATTGCTTTGCGTTGTGGTGCTTTGCCGATACATCGTCGCATTTCCAAGTTAAAATGCATTTGACTTTATTACGATACCGCAATGATGTATTTTGCAGTACGATGCAGTGCGGCAACGAAACGCACCGCAAAGCAATTTCGGCGGAGTATGAACTGACCATATGTCCGTCTATGCGTCTCACCGCGCTCCGACGTATTGTCTGTGGGGTGTTCCCAGATTTGGAGCGAAGGTCATTAAGGGGTCACTTCCTGTATAAAACGAAATACATTCAAAATGTTATATTAGCTAAGAAAAACGGTATGTTCCCACATGAATTGTGTATTTTATTTATTTGGGGGCAAAGGTCATTAAGGGGTCACTTCTGGTATAAAACAAAATACAGTCAATTATTTTTATTAGCCAGTAACGGTATGTTAACAGAGGAATTGTTGTTATTCAATGTTTATATGCTTTTTTTGGGGGGGGGGGTCAAATGTCATTAAGGGGTCACTTCCGGTCCGAAAAGAAATTCCGTCAAAATTCCACTTCTGGTACAAATAACATAGCAGAGTGATGCCACGTACACACGAGTAGTGTAAAAATAGGGGTTCTGAACCAGATCTGAATATCCATAAACATTCTGAACGTTTTCCCTATCGCTCGGAAAGAGCCTTCGCGAAACTTCTTTTTAGTATCGTATGAGCAACAGAGCTGAAAGACGTAAAAAAGAATGAAATCTGAATATCTATAAAAATCTGAACCGAAGTATCGTATGAGCAACAGAGCTGAAAGACATAAAAAAGAATGGAAAATGAATAATATTTACAATATTTACAAGCTACAACTCTTTACTCAGACCACACCAAATCGAATCCATAATACTGATTCGATTTGTTTTGTTTACTTTGAATTTTTCCTTTGGGCCGAACGTAGCATGGAATGCTTTATCCTTTTCTTCTTCCAGCCTCTTAGCTAATGTTGAACATGTCCATACTTTGGTCTCATCCTCCAAAATTATTATAAGCGCATCACCATTCTTTGTTGGAATTGTTTCCTTGCTGACAACAACGTAAATCTCTCCCTCTTTCAAGTCCCTCCATTTTAGTATGTCTTTGTGTTGTCGCTGCTTTTGTAGTATTTGTTCGAATGTTTCGAGTGTCATATGGGTCATGGTTGTATATATCATAGAAATAACAAAATTCAAAATAAAAATTAATATTATACCACTACATATATGATATCATCATGCTAAATATTTAGAAGCCAAAATATATCCAATTCCAAAGCTTGCCACAATTACCAATGTGGCAGCGATACAATCAAGTTTCTCATTCAGAGGAAATATCTTTTTTTTATATCGCTTACGCTTTCTTCTATTAGTTCTATTTTCAACACTCGGTTGCTGCGGGGTATGGGGTGCAACCCCATATTATTATGTGAATGTTTTTTTTTCTGAATCAAACACCATCCTATGGCCTGCTCTACTTTGGATATTCTAGCTTCAAAACGGCAGGTATTAGATGCCCAATATCCTTTTCTATCTTCCACTGGAATTATATGAACTACAACGTGCTCATTAAATCGTACTTTCTTCATGTATTATATGAACAACATATTAAATTGAAAAATAAGGGGCTGTCCCTTGCGCTGTACGGAGGAGGGTGTCCATTGTTTCCTTCTTTCCTCTCTCCAAACCCCTTTTTTCGGCCTCTTCGTGAATCTGTTCCTTCATCTCATCGCTCATTTCTTTAACTTCTGTCCTAACCCTTTGACGGATTTGGTTTTTATGCTCGCGATAGTTTTCTCTCTCTGCCAGAATCAATTGGAATTCCTCATTGCTGACGTCATTATCTTTCAAAGCATTGGATACCAGCCCATTTACGCTGGATGATTTTGATGCGGCCAGATTCTTAATGCGTTCGTGTTTTTCAAATTTTTTAAGCAGGACTTTGCAAAGTGCGGATGCTCCAACTGATGCTGCACCCATAGCTATCGACACAATTCCAAGCGGCAAAGTAATTGGTGCACCGATACCAGTACCAAATGCCGTCATTCCAGCGGTACCCGCACCAATGGCAACGACGCCGGATGCGGTGCTAATATAGAAGAATGTGTTATATATTGATTTATACCTGCGACGCAATCGACTTCGTGTTTCATTTTCTGATTCTAGGAAGCTTCGTATCTCTGAAATATGTTTAAGTCTGAACGTCATTCCGTTATCTTGTGAAGTTGGAAGCTCAGGATACAATGGCGGCGCGGTAGGTTCTTTCTTCGGCATGATATATATGAAAGGAATATATTTTTTGAGCAAGGGGCAGACCCCTTTCATATAAGCACCTCATTGTCTGTAAAATTTACAACGTGATAGTCAATGAAATGTTGAATAATTTCCATCTTGTTAATAGCTCGGCTGTAAAGACTAACAATCCCCAATTCTTTGACTCCAAATATAATTGAACCAAATACGCTTGAGGGGTTGCTATGTGCTTTTTTAAACACCCCGTGTATCCAAACAGTAAGGGTACTTCCGTCTTGCACAAAAGCAACATGATTAAGCTGTGTAGTATCGAGAGTGTGCTCTACAGCTTCCTTTAATAGATACGAAAAGATGGTTAAACCGTCAACTACCGGCAATTGTTCAACTAGTTCTTCAAAATTGTATAATCCTGACTCAACGATGAAATCGTGTGATTCTTGACCATTCCGCGCCCATCTGCATGATTGGTCTTCGTAAATATTGTAATAGCCAACCCACATGTCAATTCTATGTACCGGGTTGGAGGTGTCTTTGAGCCCACGCATCAGTTCAGCTTGGTAAACCAGACAGTTCAGGTGAAAATAAATCACAGTGTTACAACGCGGTTTCCGAACATTTGGAGTAAGTATAATCTACCACCTATAGAATATTCGAAGGATTAAGATAACTGGATGGCAAATCCTATGCAGTTTTGGCAAAATCAATTGAACTTTGCAGTTTGGTGTGATACAACTGGCTGCGGTGTGTCTAAAGAAAAAATGCGGCACAAAAATCCTATGATTAGAAGTTTCTATCGGTTTCATGCTTATTATCAAATTCGCCGATTTCTTAATGAGTTGCAGTGTCCTATGATAAATGAGCAATAGTGGAATGCATTGGATAATTACATTGATTTAGGCGTCTATGAGAGAATACGCTCTGAATTTGACATACCGGCCAATCCCGATTTTAGGCAAAAACTTGATAAATCAAACGGCATGGGTATCATGCTTTATAAGCCCAGGCAGAACATTCCTGTGAATGTGGGCCTCCATGGTGGTAAATGGGGTAGTGGTGATTGGATGCCACACGATCCCCGCGTTCAGTTCTTTAAAGATAAACACACGTACAACGCAAATCAAAGGTGGGTAGGGTTCTTTAGTTGGCATAGTAGGATAATTCCTGACCCAAGATTTGTGGATAGTTTGACTCAGTTTTTTTATTTTAACGGCGGGGATGGTAATGCCATGTCGGCTGTTGGAAGTTTTGTGCTGGACAAAGGCGTGGGTTTCACGCAAGCGGTTATAGCGAGAATTAACGATTCCATCCGCACATATGTTTGGGCGATTTTGGGTGCGCAATCACAAGCAAGAAATTCAATTATTGGTAAAGGATTTGATGCCCAAAGGCAATTTCTTACAAATGTTGAAACAGCAATCAATTCCGCTGTTGATATACCCGAATCGATTAAAATCGATGTTTTCAGCTAAGAATCCAACTGCAGATGCCGCTGATTTCAGCAGGAAATTAACAACTGCGCCAATTATGCCGGGCAGTGCGACTAGTGCTTTACTGCCGAGTTTGATTAGAAGATTCGCTATTTTTTGTAGCATTTGCTTAATCCATTCTCTGCTGCCTGGTGTTGGTTTTGGAGGAGTGGGTTCTGGCTTCGGGTCTGGCTTTGGGTCTGGCTTTGGTTTTGGCTTGGGAGCTGGTGGTTTTGGCTTGGGAGCTGGTGGTTTTGGTTTTGGATTTGGAGTTACTGATTTTATGGCGAGCGCAATTGACGTAGCAAGTGTGGTAATTGTCATACCAATCGCAGTTAATACTGACACGATTGTTACTCCTTGTTCGCGGAATAGAGTGCGGATTTTATCTCCCAATGTTAGTTCATCTCCAATACGTTTATTGTATGTTTGTCTGATTGAATCGAATTGTGTTTTCATTTTTGGAATAAACCCAGTTATAATGTTCTTTTGGAATTCGATTTTCTTTTCCAGCTCTGCAATGCGCTCCCGTCTTGCTTGTTTGTCTTCTTCAGTTATATCCAACGACTCACCTTCTCTTTCTTTTTCAATTTGTTCATCATATTCGTTAATTTTAACACCAGCCGCCTATATTTGACCCCTTACGGTGGCTAGTTGCTGGTTAAATCGTTCCACATCTCGCAATATTCGTTAAAGTTTGAATGTCATTTTGTACAGTTTCAATTGTGGAAGGCAAGTCCTGTAGTGGTATATTTTCAGGATTGGCTGGTATATTATTTATACCCTGAATTGCGGTATTACGGACGACAGGTGGGGTAAATGTTTTCATATTCGAATTATAATTTGTAATTCCCATATTTCTGAAAAATTGAGCACCACTCTTTCCTGCATCATTTGCTTGTTTATAAATCCCACTCTCTACATAACATTTGCCATTATGACTTAGTGGTACATCGTCGAAGAATAAGGTATATAACTTTCCTGGGCGGCCTCTTGAGTCATAATCTTCTATTTCTAATCGAAATTGGGAAAGACCCTCCGGGGGAACACCCACCGCACCTCTTCTTTTTTAAAATTTGATATAATGCTTTACTATTACTCCTTTCTCATAAGGAGTGGTTTCCGTAGCATATATATTAATAACTGGTAATGTATTATAATGTTCAGCTTCTTGCAATGCTTGTATTCTTGTGGCAAGGGCATTACTAAATTCCTGTGAAATAGGGTCAGGTTCATCTGGTATAGTTCCTTCCCCGAATCGAGTTTCGTCATATTGCTCAACATCATCATAATCATCCCATGGGTCCGTTTCAAAACCAGGTTCAAATCCACCTTCTGCCATTTTATATTATATAAGATATATAATGAGTGAGTTCGGATATAAACTAAACCCTAATCGTAAACTTCGCAAGTACAAAGGCATCAAGGGAATCAGGCGCAGCATAGTGAATACATATAATCCAAGTACAATTGACCAGGGCGGAACTTTATATATAAGATTTCCAGATTTGGGACGAAATGATGTTATCGTACCAGGCTCGGCAAGATTGTCTTTCAAAATCACGCTGAATTCAGATAATGACGCCAATCGCACAATCGTTAACAATCTCGGCCGCGCAATTGTTAGCAAGTTGGACGTGAAATTAGAAGGTCAAAGCGTGTACACGCTGAACTACAGCGATATCTTTCATTGCTATCAAGATTTGTGGAAAACCAAGCATGAACGAGAGAAAGCGATACTTCAAGGACTCATGTCTGAAGCCTTGCGAAAGCACAGAATCAACGCTGGCAATAAAGACGGTGATGCTAAACATACAGCAATCGGCACAGCGTATAGCAATCTATTTCACATTCCGCTCGATTTCGAATTGCTCGATGCAGACATGCCATTCTATCAATACGAGCTCAAGGATAGGTTATCCTACGAGATGACATTCAATAACTATGGACGTGTAATCGTATCATCGGATGCCACAGCTTCTTACACAATTTCTGACATCAGCATGGAGTTCGAAGTTGTCAATTCACCAGAGCTTGTGAAATCGCTAACGTTGAAACACAGGGGCATGTTTCAAGTTCTGTATGACCGAGTTATCAACCATAGCAGTCATGTCGTAAATAAAAGTGACACACACTGGAATTTTCAGCTGGCCCCGCAGTCGAAATCTATGAAGGGAATTCTGATATTATTTATTGACCCAGCGGATGGAAACTTTGCTCGTGATTCGGAGAAGTTTTACAATCACAAGATAACGAAGGTGTCCACCACAATTGATGGAATACCGAATCAAATATATTCCGCCGGCTTGAAGGCCCATCAGCAGTTTAACGAAATTTCTAAGCACTTTTCAGATGGAAGGATTCGGCATATGAGCAACATAACGAAGGAGTTGGAGCTGTCTGATATGAATATAGGTGATTATTTGACGACGAAATACGCTCTTTGGTTGGATATGAGGTCAACGGACGATAATTCGCTGCATGGCACGAGCAGAAAGGTCGAGGGCACGAGCCAATCAATCCAGATTGAAATAGAGAAGACCGCAGAAGCAGCTGGAAACCTTGATGCACATATATTCTACATTTCGGATGCAAAAATTATCTTTGATGGGGGTAGACTTAAAGATGTTGTCTTTTAAGTGGGGTTGCACCGCGGGATTCCAAACCTGGAAGGGTAAACCACACACCGCAATGGGATTGCAGTTCCCATAATTTATTTATAATAGTATGCAATGTTCGTTGACAAGGCACATTCCGCAATAATATGCGGTTCGACTGGATGCGGTAAGACAGAATTTATGTTAAATTTACTGGAAACGGAGTACCGTAATTTTTTTGAGCACATTGTCATAATTTGCCCTACGCTAAAAATACGAAAAATACGGTGGCTTGGATAGATGTTTGAAAGTACATTATGAATCAATCGGCAAAATGGATGACAGCCAAGTGCTATATTTATTATCGACGATTGTGCCGGCATGAATGACATCAAGAAGAAAAATCACATGATTACCGAGCTGGCATTTAGCGGCAGGCACGCCGATTGCTCCGTGTGGATTCTAACGCAAAAGTACAATTCCGTACTGACCGACTTCAGAGAACAAATAAAGTGGATGGCACTGTTCTATCGTAAAGACCGCGATAGCTTCAACAATGCGCTAAAGGAAAACGATGTAATTCCCACTCAGGAAGAGCGAGATGCAATGCGAAACTTACTGGCCAAACACAAATATTCCAAACTGATATTGATTGCCGAGCAGCCAACAAGTTATACATTTATAGTATAATATGTGGGGGCTCTATGGGGATGCAATCCTCGAAATCACAGGAATTGTCGCAAATGTATGAATCATCACGCTCATAGCTTGGCTGGTAGCAAAGTATCTGAGGGTAAAACAATATATGAACAAATATATGGACGATATTGATAAACTAATAGATAACATTGAAGAACTAGAGCAATCCTCCAACATAACAGAACAGAATCCCTTGCAAGCGGGGTGTGGGGTGCAACCCCACCCCAACGTTGAAGTTGAGAGAGAGCGATTAATTGCTGTAGCAGCAAACGGCAATGCTAAACTGTATCTAGGGAAAAACATCACAACATCGGAAATTGAGAACTTAGGTGAAAAAGAAGTTCTGAAACTATATTCGCGTTATGAAACATACATCGGTAATGTGATGACGAAATCGCTAAAATCAACAATCTGCAGCGCATACACCACGATAATGAGTGCGTTAATTCCATCTGCATCAAAGGGCAGATACATGCTTGTTGAAGCTGAATAATTAAGTGAAAGTTTGACTGAAAATCCGGTAATCAATTTGGCACTTAGCACATACACCTGCAAGATATATCATAAATACGGCCATTATCTTGCGCCACTAACTGCCGGACTCATGACTACTGGACACGTAAAAGCTGCCCCAGAACATAGGGATGCACTGAACCCACACTCCAAATGGGTAAACCAAACCCAACCAGAGACCCAAGTCGATGATAGTCAAATAAAGCAAGACCTAAGCAATGCGGAGTAAAATACGGAGCAATTTAGTCAATATATTAAGCAATTTAGTCAAACGTTAGTCAAATATTTAAGCAATATTTAAGCAATACCTTAGCAATTTAGTAAAATTGTTAATTAACACCTTAAGCAAAATATATTTGTATTTATATATGGAATCCGAGTTTACCAATGAGAAACATGGGGTTGCACCCGATACCCCGCAGCAACATGAGGTTGCACCCCATACCCCGCAGCAACATGGGGTTGCACCCCATACCCCGCAGCAACCGAGGGATGTGGAACCCACACCCCAAGGGGTAAACCAAAGCAAGCCCGTAAAAAATCCTAAAAGAGTAGAAGCCGGAAAAAAGGTGGCGGAAAACAATAAGAAAGCCAAAGAGAGGATGTTGGCAGATATAGCTGAGGCTAATGCAAATGCGAGTAAAGCAAATGAGAATGCAAATGATTAAAAATTACTTTGGACAACGGAACACCATATCAAACACCTATCATTATTTCTGACGCACTATAAATGCAGGTTTATATCTGTGGATTTATGGGGGTGCACCGCGGGATTCCAAACCTGGAAGGGTAAACCACACCCCGCACCCTGGGCTGGCACAACCTGAGATTGCACAGCAGCAACCTGAGCCGTCCTCAAAACATGATGATATTTATGCAATATAGTGGGGCAAGCCGTGGGTTCCACACCCATTACAAAATATATCTGCATTAATATATATATATGGATTCGAACTCACTACTTGATGGAACATGTCACTCGGTCGTTCTTACTGGCTTAATGTTTACTAAGTGTATGATTGCTGAAGCAGTATTTAGAATTAAACCAACAAACATTGGAAAATTGGACTTCAAAGATGTGGTCCAGTTGATTGTAAATGTATTTACCACTGAAATGACTCGGGACTGGCTGGTAAAGCAACAAATTATACCTGATAGCATCATAAAAACTACACCAATTGTCCCAGCTACACCAGTAAATCCAATATAAAAAATAAATGCATATAATATATATAACGGCGAGAATATTTGCAATGTTGGGCGGAGCGATAGCGAATGGGTTTGCTTTCGGAGGTAGTTCTAAATTTATTTATTTATTTACTGGTGATGATGCAGAGCGTAAAAAATACAATTCGGCGATGGAGCAGCTTCAAATAGCCAAAGATGAATGGAACCGAAAAAGAACGCAGCAATTGGACTACGTTAATCAAAAACTTCGAGAAGAAGCTAAATCAGAAATGCAACTTAAGAATGTTGATGATGCAATGCAGGAATATTATTACATGACCGGTGAAAATCTGCAAACTTGTACAATCACTAGGACCCGAGCCGCAATTAGAAGATTATGTCGATGAGCAAACCCTATCCGCATTGCAAATCGGGGAGCTGGTAATTATCGGTGGTGGGATTTTGGTCGCGGGTTATTTAGCGTATAAGTATCTTTGAATCTCTTTCCATTCTTTATCACGCTTAGCAATGGTCGTTAGACTCTGCAGATGTATACAATCTAAAACCCCGCGCATTTCAACGGGGAGAATCGCATCGAATATCTTGTAAATAATATAGGGATTAAGGGTGCGTGTTTATAATATTTTTGATGTCCTAATTTTTTTAACACCGTTCTGACTCGCTTTTTACATTATTGATGACCCTTTCAAGCGCCGGAGTAATCTTCTCTCTCGCTATAAAGATGCAATCCATCCAAGTTTTGTAATGCAACTCATATTTGTAACTAGAGCCATGGGGCGGATATCTAGGCCCATTCCATCCTGCATGAAGATTTTTGATGATGATTAGGCCATATTGGGGACATTGCAGGCAATACTCTATTTCTTTTAACCCCACTTTGCAATCTAAACCCATCCAATGTGGCACACAATCCCCACGTGTTCTATACCATGGGTTGTAATTTTCATGATATTTATGCGTCTTGGGTTCTTCAGGTTGCAATTGCTTCTCATCAAACCAAATTCCGTATGGGTCATTCATTTTTATATTATTTAATACAATTTATTTTAAATTGTAAAAGTAATAATTATTTTACCATTTTCGTCGGTAAATTTTATGCCATCTTCAAAGTATTCAACATGGGGTTGCACCCGCTGTGTTTGTTCAATTATTTTACTTGCTGCTGCATTACGTATGTTATTACCAATGGTTCGCCCCAAATTACGGATGTGTGGATTATTTAATGCTGCTATGGTTATTATGTTTCTATTTTTTTGGTTTATTTTTATATCGATTACGTCTGCCCATTTTTATATTCTTTATGATTTTTTTATTCAAATATAAATATATGTCATCAAACTTATCAAAACTATATTATAGCCCAAAAGGATACTGGTGAGGTATTTCCGCAATCAAAAAGTTGGCATCTGCAAAGGTTAATGAAAAAACTGCAAAGAACTGGTTGAAAAAGCAAGCGATTTGGCAAATATATCTCCCTGCTCCAAAGCATGTGCCAAGACCAAAGTTTGATGTTTCAATTCCCAATGAGGTACACCAAGCTGATTTGCTATTTCTTCCGCATGATAGACCCGGTAGAGGGAGCAAGTTATACAAATACGCGCTGACAGTTGTCGATGTTGCAAGCAGATACAAGGAAGCTGAGCCTTTATCATCGAAGGAATCTGCTGAAGTTGCGCAAGCATTTACAAATATTTATAAGCGTGACCCATTACAGTGGCCGAAGTTATTGCAAATTGACCCTGGGCGAGAATTCATGGGTGATGTAAATAAACTCATGAAGTCAAAAAATGTGCAAATCAGACGGGGTGAAACGGGTTTGCATAGAGCGCAAGGAATCGTTGAAAGATTTAATCGCACCTTGGCTGAGCGATTGTTTGGTCATCAGTACGCACAGTAAATATTGCTTGAGGCACGTGGTAGTGGGGCAAGCCCCACACCCCGGAGTGAAGAATGGGTTGCACGCTTGCCAGATGTCATCAAAGCATAAATAATGAGCCAACTCGATTAATAAGTGGCAAACCCGCTGAAGCTATTAAACTGAAAAGCGTGATGGTAAAATCATCAGCACCCACTAAAGAAACAAACGAACAACCTTTACCATCAAATGTTAATATGCGCTATTTATATCAACCTGGAGAGCTTGAAGGTGGAGAGAGGAAACGCGCTACTAACCCAATCTGGTCCTTAAATGACTATCAAATCGGAAGTATAATCAATAGAAGACCCTGCTTGTATTACCTAGCCAGTGGTCCTAAGCGGGCATTTGTTCGACAAGAATTATTGGTAGTTCCATCCGATACTCAATTACCTCCTGATGGAATTTTATAATGACCATATGCTAGTGTATTCACCCCATCATCTGTAATCCAGCGTTTGGTATCTAGAGGAGAGAGGGACATCTTATTCATACGCAATCCATAAATTTAGTGACTGTAGCTTCTCAACATATTCATTTCATGGCGAAAGAACTTTTTCTCAAACAGTGCTTCCTTATAATTTTCATGTTGCATGTTTTTCTTAACAACATACTTTTTAACTCCTTTAGCTTTCTTTATAACCTGTTCATCCATCACGATTGAATACATTTTAGGCCTCAATCCTACATACTCAATGATTGGTTTTCCAGCACACTCATCCTTCATTTTGCCAAGCACCTTCTTATTCTTGGTATTGTGCAAGTAGTGTTCTTTTGGAAAATCGCTTGTGTCATACAAATCAATGTGTTTCTCCATGTCTTTGTACACATCATCGGTTTCGATGTGAAGAAGCAAAGAATCCGTGTCGGTGTATAGGACATCACATTTATCCCCGTATTGCTCTTTCAGCTGATTATAATAAATATCATACACCAGATGCTTACTTAAATCGAGTATGGACATTCCAACATTATATCGGCTTGTTAAGCACCAATTTTGACTTCCTCATCTGAACGGCCACTAGCTCTTCATCAAATATCTTTCTATCGTGGTATGATGGTTTGGTAATTAACTTTCTCAGCTTTGTCTCCTCACTTCCCCGAACTAATTTCACATCCACACGTTTGCGCAAATTCTCCATGGTTTTACCAAATACGGAATTATTCATCAGTTTGTACAGATTTTTCTCGAAGGTTGATTTAGCCTGCTTTCGGAGTTCGGTATTCATTCGGATATATCCTTCCATCCAAGGTGATTGGTCAAAGCGTAGCACTCTGTGTATTTTCTTCACACGCATGCCTAATGAAACATACAATTGCAAATTTCTATAATGCAAAACATATTTCTCTTTATCATAGAGATTAGGCACTAGTTTTTCAACATTCAGAACCGAGTTATTTTCTACAAGCTCCCGCTGATAATCTGACAGCCATTCCTTTTTTACCTTCAGCTTCTCCGGCGCTAGTGGGTATGAATTGTGAGCGTCATGTAGTTCTTCCGGATATTGTAAATCAACTTCTACAATATAGCCTTTATCCGAACCTGCAGGATGAGTTTGCAGCTCCACACCTTGGGGGTCGACCCACTCAAACCCTCCTGTTGGTAGTGGCTGCGACATAGCCCAGCCATACAAATTATTCGCGTCGAGATAAGTGATGTAATCGGTTGACCTTTCGGGGTCAAAGGTTGAAATCATCGGATTGTTTGCTTTGCAATACCTCTTGCTAGACATGCTAATACCGCCTCTCATACCCTTCTCTACAAATAGGTACATATCATAGGCAGTTAACAGCTCGAGTTTTACTTTGGACTTTTTAAGCAGGGCATCCCACGATAAACCGGGGTTGGTATAGTAGTGAGCTGGGTCAAGTTTATACTGCTTAAGACACATGCTTCTAAAGTTCTCAAAAACATCTGCCAACAACAGGGTGTCCGTTCTAAGATACAAATTGTGGTAATCAGCCAAAGTCTCACATTTGAACATTTCCCACACGTTTTTGGCGTCCTCATAATCCTCTTCAGAAATACCCTCATCAGTAAGCGTGCTGAAGAATTTTGCCATCTCTGGAAGTTGCATCTCTCAGCGCTCCCAACTGTCCATGTACTCATATGGGTAAACACCCTTCCGGAGTAGTAATTCACGTTTATTTTCGTCGGGCTCGTTCTCGCATGTTATTGTAAAATCATTTTTATCCGTAGCCTTAACCAAGCTATCGAGTGAGGCCTGCATAAACTGCACGCTATCAATAAACCTGAGCTTGCCCAGAGAGAATGATATGTACTTGTTCGGTATGCATGATATCTTACCCTTAACTTTGCTAATTGACTGCATTATCAGATGGGAATCATACCCCCGCAAATTATGAAGGACTACCGGGATGGCTACTTCTTTCGGCTTTATCCTTAATTGGAGATTACACGCGTTATGCGCGGCGCCTCGGAAATTCCCTGTAATATTGTCATGGTCACGTACTCGGTCTGTTTCAAGCAGCCTATCACACACATGGCAGTTTTCAGCCCTTTCGAATTCCTGCTCCTCTTCTTCACTCATCTCGAGAGGTCTTCAAGGAACTCTACAATATCTTCCTCTTCGTTCTTCAGACATTTAAGAAATGCTTCCGTCGCATTGGGGCCTCTATAAACAACGGGTTCCTGTGCAAATCCATCACTCCTTACCACGATGTATGAAAACCCACATGCTTCGTGTATTTGGGTTCTATGTGTATAGCTTTCTTGTGGGTCTGGTAATGGTCCTTCAATCTTTTTGATTAACGACTCAAAGTCAGCGTATATTACAAAGGGCACTTTCATTTGCTTGTGGTAATTCTGAAATTGAAGGGTTGATTTCTTTGATTTGTTCCAAAGCTTTACAATTTTACTTTTTAACTCCCACGATTCCCTACCATCTTTCCATCTCACAAACAAATACTCTTCTTCATTCTCTTTCTTCTCTTCCAATATTTCCTCTACAGGAAACTCCATAGGCAATTCTACTTTTACTCCACTCACATTATGTCCTAAGCAATTAATTTCGTGTTCCGTTAGTAAATCCTCCCTTGAATATGGTTGCAAGCAAGAATCGCAGAAGTATGTCTTTCCTCTATATTTGTTTTGGTCATAAAGCAGCCGACTCAAACTCTTAATCCAAGTATAATGAGTTCGTATGCTATCATTTTCTTCCTTTTCAATCAACATTAAATTTATCCTTGGTATAGTTGTTGGTTGTTGGCTTAGCCTATGTATAATCGTATTTCCTTTTCCCCATCCATAAACATTAATGGCAAGATTGTTAAGCTTTTCTACTTTTGCAATTTGGTTTAGGGGGGTAGGTTCACTAATTCCTTTAAAATTTAGACCGTCATTTGTTGAATATGAGGAGGTACGGTCAGCATGCTCCGCCGCTGGAGATAATGCAGAACGTAGCGACCAGCGCAGGCATTTGTCATCTTTATTTTTAACATTTACAATTGCTTTTTTTACTTGCTAATATTTTCGGTGTTTGTATATAGGAACCTCCCTTTAAAGGTTGGTACTTTGCTATATTCAGATAAAGCGTTTCTATCCTTTCTATTATCCAATTTGACCCATTTGCCACCCATTGTTCAATCTTCTCTATAATCATAGAGATAACCTCATCAAGGTCAATTTCATCAACATTTAGAATAGGAATTTGTTTGTGGGTAAAATATGTCGTTTCGTACTGTGTTGTACCATCACTTAAATTATCTTCCTCATTGTTATTTTCAATTTTAATTAATACTTGATTCCCTTCTTACTTTGAAGTTCCTCTCGTAATTTGTTTTGTATCTGTGGTTTAACATGGTTTTAAAAGGCCATTGGGTCTCTTTCAAGGTGATGATTATTTGGTACATGCATTTCATGCCCCACTAAAAACCCTCTAATTGCTTGTTGTGATTTCCTGAAATTCAATCCCCTTGTTGTAGGTGCCAGTCTTAAGGGTCTTAAGGGTCGCCGTAATCTGTTCTGTTCTTCCTCTGGAATTGGCCTATCTAGTATATATTCTTCGAGCATTTCCTCCTTCACTTCCTCAATTTGAGACTTTGTCTCCTTGGGTTTGGTGGTGGTTTTTTTCGGTTTAGGCAGTTCGATTTTAATCGCATCCATGAATTTCTTTCCCCGTTTTTGTAGTATTGATTTTGAATAAAAACTCGCCTTTAAACCTTACATAAAGTTTACCACTTTCCTGATGGAACGGCAGTTGTATTTCCTCTGTTATGTTATGATATGTCTTAAAGTTGGAAATGAAAGTAGGTAAGTCATTTGATAGTAATTGAACTTCCTCTTCTAATTTCAGCTTCCTAGTTAACCCAATGCCATGTCTTTTCGACAATGTATTTTTAGAATAGAAACGTTCATTCTTACCATATGATAATTGAACTGGTTCATCTCTCCATATAACACACAACTGACCATTATTTTCAAAAAAAGTTAAGTCAATATCTTCGGTTATATTAAAATATGCCTTGAATGAGTTAAGCAAATTTGTCATATATATATCTTAAAAAATTTATGTTCAAAATAAAATTAAATATCTATATTTATAATATACCGTGTGAATGGCTCATATAGTACACATATGCGCCTGGTAAAGTACTCTCAGTTCACACTAAAAAAGGTACGTAGTTGACATATCAACCGAGTGAAAACAGCCTACGGGCTCTGGATAAGTTGACAAATTAACTAATATACAGCTCGCCGTACGTCAACATATGCCGGCTGTATGCATATGACTCATATCCTCATATTCTTGTGTCCGGCCAGGGTAAACCGGTTCTGTAGTAAAATAAAATCACCATAGGTTTGCATGGACCAAATTCATTTCTGAATTCAGCAAATCACACATATTTTAAACCGGTTTGCACTGAAACATGAGGCAAGCTTTGGAATTGGATATATTTTGGGTTCTAAATATTTAGCATGATGATATCATATATGTAGTAGTATAATATTAATTTTTATTTTGAACTTTTTTATTTCTATGATATATACAACCATGACCCATATGACACTCGAAACATTCGAAAAAATACTACAAAAGCAGCGACAACACAAAGACATATTAAAATGGAGGGACTTGAAAGAGGGAGAGATTTACGTTGTTGTCAGCAAGGAAACAATTCCAACAAAGAATGGTGATGCGCTTATAATAATTTTGGAGGATGAGACCAAAGTATGGACATGTTCAACATTAGCTAAGAGGTTGGAAGAAGAAAAGGATAAAGCATTCCCATGCTACGTTCGGGGCAAAGGAAAAATTCAAAGTAAACAAAACAAATCGAATCAGTATTATGGATTCGGTTTGGTGTTGTCTGACTAAAGAGTTGTAGCTTGTAAATATTTTAAATATTATTCATTTTCCATTCTTTTTTATGTCTTTCAGCTCTGTTGCTCATACGATACTTCGGTTCAGATTTTTATAGATATTCAGATTTCATTCTTTTTTACGTCTTTCAGCTCTGTTGCTCATACGATACTAAAAAGAATTTTCGCGAAGGCTCTTTCCGAGCGATAGGGAAAAAGTTCAGAATTTTTATGGATATTTAGATCTAGTTCAGAACCCCTATTTTTACAATAATACATGTGCATTGACATTAGGAAATGTCTATGGCATGTTTTGAGATTTTGGGGGTCAAAGGTCATTAAGGGGTTACAACACAACTGTATTCGTGGTCTTAGACCACATCTATGTCTAGTTCTTTCTTCTTCTTCTGTCAACCTTTACTTCTAGCATTTCTTCTAGCACTGATATGCTTACACTGGTTTTGACCTAACTTGGTAACAACCATCATTGACAATGTCCCTACTTGTAACATGAATCGTGGGGTCACACAGAGGTCGTAGGGGTCAAAAACGTGATTTCAACTCAAAAGCATCTTCTTCCACAAATTACGTAAGACAGTGACGCCACAAATACATTGCAATTACCCAGCATCTATGTGGTGTACACAGATTTGGAGTCAAAATACGAAATGCCTTCAACAATTTTTAGCTAAGAAAACATCGGACAGTAACGGTATGTTCACAAATAAATTGTGGTTACCCACTATATGCGATATATTTTTATTTGGTGTCAATGGTCATTAAGGAGCAACTTCCGGTATAAAACGAAATAACTTCAAAAACTGTTATCAGCTAAGGAAAACAAAGGAGAGCAACGATAATATGTTCACACATATATTGTGGTTACCCAGTGTATAATGTGGTATTGTTTAATCGGGGTCAAAGGTCATTAAGGGGTCAATTTCGGTATAAAACCAAATACATTCAACAAATTTTATCAGCCAAGAAAAACATAGCAACGTGATGGTACATTCACACATTAATTGATGTTATATAGTTTATACGTGATATTTTTTATTTGGGGTCAAAGGTCATTGAGGGGTCAAATCCGGTCCGAGACAAAAAACTTTGAAAATACAAATAACATGGCAGATTGATACCACGTGCACACATACGTTGACATTAGCCAATGTCTATGAGGTTTCCACAGATTTTGAGGTTAAAGGTCATTAAGGTGTCACATCATGGCAGTGTTCGTGGTCTTAGACCTCAGCTAGATAAGTTTGAATCACAGAACCGAAAAAAAACAGGGCACGTCATGAAGCTGATGCATTTTGAGAAGTTTGACATCCTTGATGAACAACAGCAAGGTTTTTGCAAAGGTATATCATGCAAAACTCAATTTTTTTATCTTGTTGGTGACCTACAGATTTTAGACAGAACAATACCTTATATTCATTGACTTTATCAAGGCGTTCGACTCCGTTCCTCACCAACGTCATTTTAATTTTAGATATAAATCCAAAATTAATTTATTTCGTTCATATTATTACCGAAGCTCCACCATGTCTGTCCGTAAAAAACACATCCTTACATGGATCTACTCTTTCCTCACAAATTGTCGTCGGTGAGTCCTCGGGAAAATCTTCTGCGCATTCCGGAGTACCCCAGGGGACGTTGTTGGGACCCTTGCTATCTATATTCGTGATATGCCGGCTTCAGGCTGTTTTCAACAAAGCTAAATGTTTCACCATGGGAGTTACACACAAAATCAAACCAATCATTCACCAGTACTGTATGGTTGACGATACCTTGGAGCAGGTCGATCTTCATCCATATTTGGGTGTAGAATTGTCATTCGACATGTCGTGGCAAAAAGCATATTAACCAAGTCGCTGTCAAAGCAAATAGGACATCAGGGCTTCTCAAAGGCCATTGAGAGGCAAATCCAGTCCGAGACGAAAAACTTTTAAAATGCACAGCTTTGTGTGCTCTAGCCCATTCACTAGCTGGGATCCTTATCAGCAGTCAATCAAAGATAACACTGACAAAGTGCAAAGATGAACAGCTAGGTTCGTGTTCAACGGCAGTTGTCAATCCAGTGTTTCAAATATGCTTGATTAACTTGATTGTGATAGCCAAGAAATCCTGTGAACCAGGGCTCGCCTTCAGCTTATTGATATGGAATCCCACAGTCGTATACCAAGTAACATTGCTCATCTCCCCGTGAACCAAGGGATAGCCCTGTCAACTAGACCTAATACACAACAAACCGCATGGAATTTCATCTACACCCATGTATCCACAAACAAGAACTGTTACCAAAGATCATTCTACCCAAGAATTTTCCCAACTGGAATGTTTTACCCGACCATTTATGATGCACCTCAACACTTAACAACTTTAATGACCAGCTTTAGACCATCGACATCAACCAATTGCAGCAAACTGCACAAACGTCCGAGTGGCAGAAATATTAGCCTTCCGACTCTTTGATGCGCTTAAAGCAATAATATGTGATTTGTATAAAGAACAGATTCCTATTTAAATTTCACTGATTCCATTGTTCCTTTTTAAGTAATGAACTACAATGCGTGTATTTTTTAAGACGTAAGACGAATAGCGACATGCACACAGTTTACGTCACCGATTCAATGATACACAGTGCACATGCAGGAGACGGATGCATCAGGGAACTTAATTTGTGACATGATCAAGGGGAATGAGTCGGATAATAGTACTTTTGGGATATAGGCAAAATCAGTGTTCAAATTCTTTTGTTTTATATTGTTTTCAGCCATTGATAAATAGCACATAAGTCGGCAACCAGATGTCTCATTTTGACCGGGTTTGCATCAAAATGTAGCATTCGTAATCTAATTGAAAATTGCCGACATGGGGCTCATTTCCCTTTGTCATGTCATTTGACTCTAATTACTCCCTATTCCAGAAAAATACAGCACTATTTTTTTAGGGATTAAAAAAATATTATCAAGTTCTGCCAAATGAAACATAGCTCATTTATTTAATCCTGGAGATGAAAGAAAAGTTCACTAATTTCTTGAAAAAAGAGCCAAAAACATGAATTTTCGGCATGTTTTCTGACAATCGAGTCACAAAAATCACAGACTTGAAACAAGTCTAAGTATTCAAAATCTTGAGTATATGCCGAAAATTTGCTCTAATTTTCACTTTTTTGTGTTACTTTAATTAAATTATTGGTTATAAGAATGAAACATGTCTTTTCCAAAAATTAGAATGCACAAACTGCAATTAGTCTTGGTACAAGTCTTTGGGCTTGATTGTCATAGCTTACGAAAAACACCCTAATAACGCATGTTTTTGGCCCTTATTTCCAAAAATTGGCCAATTATTAAAATTCGACTTTTATTGTTAGTAAGAACTAAGTAAAGGATAAGGATGTATCGATGTTTCATTTGGCAAAACAGGAAATGTTTCTTTAAATCCCGATGTTTTGGGCATTATCATGCAAAATTTAGAAATTCGAGGAAAATATTAAATTGAGGGTGTTGTCTCTGTGGAGCAAATCACATATTGTGACTGGGATAACCCTTGCCAGATTTTTACGCAGACCCAAACAGATGCAGAACATTACTAACAACATTTCTGTGACTTATGATTTTTTGACCTATAACCTCTTGAAATCCACGAGTTCCACTGATTAATGGAAACGTCACTATAAAACAGAGGGTAAATAATTATAATGACACAAAATATTATTCAATATTTCCCCATTAGCTTGCATGATACCTTCTGGAATTGAGACTGCAACGGGAATAGCAGACCAGCACGTTATAGTAGACCTGAATGATGGCACTACCAGGGGACGACTGAATAACCCGAGCAAAGCATGGAAACTAGAAATACCTCTGTTTTCCGAGTTGATGCAGGTTAGTGAACAAAAGAACGATTGGAACTCAAGTGATTTAGTGTTTCGTGCAAATATAGTGTCACCGAGCAGCTTAATAGTCTTCTTCATCAGTCGTTTATTTTAAAACTTGCTGGTCACGGCTACAGCGTGAATCTAATTCACCATACACAGCATAGTAATCTGAGGTCCCATCTTGTACTGCCACCTCAATCACTTACTTTTACGTACGCTGTTTGTAAATGCTAAGCTTAAAGTGGCCCGATCGACCCATGGTAGTAGAAAATAGGACCATTTTTTTCTTCGTACCGTTGAAATTGGCATAACATTCGCTTTCGCCCTATATAATTCCTCAAGTCCCAAACGGTGGGCGGGGTTGAGTAAAAGGTCATTATATCGAACTTCACACCTGGTCAAATTTCAAAAGGTCAAATATGCAATGCTCAAATTGTGTTAAAAAGCATACCAATGCATGCCTCTAGTCACAAGAATCTAGAAAATGTCAAATGTCAAATTTGTATCTCTATAGGGTCAAAAATGTATAAAAAAAAATACTCCGATTTTGACAAAAGGGGTGTCAAATGTTTGTCCTGATATAACAATTTAAATAAAGATATGATAGCACCATCTAAGATGCCTAGGTACTTATGTTTCTTTGCTTAGGTATCACAGCAAAATATGTCAAGTACCATTGAGACCTATTGACCTTGGTTTGAATAGTTTGACCCCCTATAGAGCCAAATATTTAATATTTGACTTTTTTGGACATAATTCAAGCACGGTACATACTAGATAGGCCAAACTATACATTATTTGAATCATTGTGACCAGTGGAATACATAAGTATTCTTTTACACAATTTATGTAAAGTTCGATGGCCCTTTACTCAAAAACCCTAACGTTTGGGAATTGAGACATTAGTTAGGGAGAAAGTACATGTTATTCCAACGGTACCACGAAACCTTTTTTTTTTTTTTCTGATTTTCTATTAACCACTTATATTTTGTCACTATTTGATGGCCAGTCTGTATTCAAACTTCCACAAGGAGAACAATGCTCTTGATAATTTCATCACCAATCCTTAGCAAAGTCTTCAATCAGAGTCAAAATTTGACAAACTCCACAGAAGAATTACCAAACTAGCGCCCCTTCAATCAGTCCAGATGCTACAAACCCCGATCGGATTGATAACTCACGCTACTCCGCTGAATAAGGTTTACAACTACAAGTTTTTCAAAGTCAAGGGCTACGGAGCCTAGGCAAAAAAGTCAATGGAAACCCAATTATTATGGGTAGAGAATGAATCTTTGCAAGTGTACAGCAAAGAATCGGTGGTATACATGGTGTATCAAAATGATTGGTACTTCTCATTTTTGCAGAATGTCTGTACTATTTGTTGTACCAGTTTGGGGTTAATTCTTGCAATATTTGAAATTATAGTAGTTTTATCTTCTCTAAGAATTTCAGATCATAAAGATAGCACAATCTGTTCAGAAGTTACATGATTCTAAAGGAACATAGGCGTTTTTACATTTTTCATCGTAACGCTGGATCCGTAGCACACCATTTCAAAGCTCTATTTTACTACAAACTAGATTTCGCGGTTCTCGGGTTGGGTGGTTCTCATAATAGGGCTATCTCTAATTACCAAACACCCGTTACCCATATACCTGCCCTGACCTTTTAAACTACTATGATATAGGCCTGCGTCTCTCAGTGATCAATATAACTGTAATGCTTTCCTATACCCGCACTGCGCCCGTCGGTACTCCGCGCACGTTCTCGGGTTGGGTGGTTCTCATAATAGGGCTATCTCTAATTACCAAACACCCGTTACCCATATACCTGCCCTGACCTTTTAAACTACTATGATATAGGGATGCGTCTCTCAGTGATCAATATAACTGTAATGCTTTCCTATACCCGCACTGCGCCCGTCGGTACTCCGCGCACACGCCCGTTGATACTCCGCGTACGCGCTCTGCGAGCACGCGATAGCTCCGCGCGCACGCGATAGCGCGCGGACAGACGGACAAACTCTCTATAATTAGTATTAAGATACCTTTTGAGAATGATATGTCGAAAATCATGGAAATGTTTTATTTTTTCCTTGCCTATTTCTTTATTATTTATTGGTTGAGAGTAATGTCTAAGCCGTAATAACTTATAGCCGCAATATAATAATATTATAGCCGCAAAATAATATAATAATTCAAGCAATGAACCTATTCATCATGTTGTGTGTAAAAGTAAAACCATGATTACGTCGATCTTCGTTTAAATGACAATAGCTCCCAGATGCATCAACCTATTATCTTCAGATTACGAGATCAATAAGTCAACATATGCCCCTTTTTATTTTTTGTCCAAAAATATATTAATTAGCAATTTTATATTTTTAGTATATTTTTGGAAATGTCACATATCCCGGTACCAATCATTTTGATACACCCTGTATAGATCCCGGGAAAATATCAAAAAGCAGGCAGTGCGTGTGATGGGAAACTAAATAAATATGAAAGGACTTGCGTCACATCTATATGAGGTCATCCAAAATAGACAACCTCTTACAGCAAAGACGCCATGTTACCATCTATTGGGAATGGATGAGAGCCATATAATATGCGTCAATCAGTCTTGAAACGTAGGTGGACATTTGGCCTGAATTGCCAAAAAGGCGCTGACAAAAACCTCAAAGTGGCTAATTTTGCCAAACAATTTTGCCAAACAGCATGTCCCCCAATTCCTTCAGAATTGACGTCCATGCCATGCTTTATAAATATACGACAATAATTCATGCTGACGTGATCATTTTGGTTTTAGTATAGCTGGCATGACGTAATTTTCCCATTTATCACTTTGTTTCCTTGTCGTGATGTTCTATTATCAGTTTCAATTCCAGTGACACCTTATGCATATTGCCCTGGATATGACTGGGCCAGGGTTCACTGGAGGGGCATGAAAACCAGCACTACAGTTCTGTTAGGGTGTTATAATTTTCTTTGGAGACATGAATATGTCGGTGACCAGAGTCAAAGTTAATGACCCCTCATCGATAGTTAAAATAGTTTATGATCCCTCCACCCATCTCGGGCTGAAAGTTTTTATGATCCCCTTCCGCACACATACCCGAAACAAATTGTTCCGACAAGGTCAAGATATAATAACTGCTCTCTTTTAACAGCCCCTTATATTGATTTCTCAATGTAAAATGCTATACGTATTACCACATATCCAAATGAGGTGACATTGGATCTGGGAACAGATAATAACTCTTGCTTAACTTAATGCTAAAGAGAAATGAATGAATGAATGAATGAATGAATGAATGAATGAATGAATGAATGAATGAATGAATGAATGAATGAATGAAAGAATGAATGAATGAATGAATGAATGAATGAATGAATGAATGAATGAAAGAATGAATGAATGAATGAATGAATGAATGAATGAGTGAGTGACTGACTGACTGAGTGACCAACCGATTGACTGAGTGACCAACCGATTGACTGACTGACTGACTGACTGACTGACTGATTGACTGAAGTGATTTAATCTCTTTTTCTCACTTGTATTTCTTTTTCTTTCATATTCGTTCAGGTAAACTTTACTGGCCCAATGTTTATATCGGGTGCCATTTTGCAATGTAGGCCGCTTGGAACCTCGAGTTCGTCCATAAACTGTGTAACCAGTGTGTTGATAAAACTTGGCAACGATACCAATTCAATGAAATATATTACTTATCACGACACTGGTGTGCCTAAGGTAAGTATCTAAAGAGTATTTTATTTTAGTGAATTTTCCGTTCTTCATTGACAAATGTAATGTGATGGAATATGTTACCAGCATGACAAAGGACCTAGTATAGTTTGACTTCACCTCGACGAAACAATTTAGAACTCTCACTTGCCGACTTGATACTCGATATCAAATGGCTCGACTCAGGACTCGACATTTTATTGACTTCACGACTCGTCACTTGACTCTAATTAAAACACTTGAATAAAGGGTGGTCTTAACTCTGGAATTACAGAAACTTCTGGGCTTCATAACTGCAACATTGTACACACTTGACATTTAGTATGGAATATTTGTTCACAACATTCCAAGACTGGTTTGGAAGGGGTCTGCATAAACCGCACGGGCTAATTATTAATTGGGGTGTGTCGGGAGGTGGTGTAAAATACTTTTTGACAGAAAATGTGCTTTCCATTTGTTTACATTATGCCGCTCTTAATGTAGTGAATTAGCCTAAAACGGCGGTTTTAAAGAGACTGAATTGAATTTTTGTGGGGGTAAAATTTCTGAATTTGAGCCACATTAATCTCGATCCTGGCTCCACATCGCAGCGCGATGCGATGTTGCGATGATATAAAAACTGTAATCTGAGCCAGGCTTTTACGAGCTCAGCGGTGAAAATTCTCATCGCGCGGAAATCCGACAATAAATTGGCCTCTACATGGACAATACATTACATCAATTTTGACTCGCCGGACACGTTCGCTCGTACATCGTATATGGTCAATTCCAGCCAAAGCGGGACAAAATTCTCTCTGGGGGCCATTTTTAAAATGTTTTCCTTTTTCAATTCTAGACTTATCAAATGAGAAAATCATATCTAGTGAATCATCAGGTGGAAGTGCCATCGGATTGAAAAATAAGTTTTTTTGCTAGACCAAATAAAGTGTTAAATACGCATATGCATGTTACCCACGCATTTAAGCCTTTTTCACCTGTTGTACGCCATAAAATTTCACTTTCTTTAATATCTTTCAATATTTTACGTGTGACCCTTTGAACGTAAAATAGATTTTTATTACTTATGGGTGCACACCAGTAAATAGCTCCCATTGACTTTCTGTACAAACAGGGTCCAGGAAAACGTCATTTTCTTGATTCCAGAGCGACTCAGTTCTTCAAAACGTACCCTTTCTGCAAGTCGACGGTCAGATGAAGTCTTCTATTGTAGGAATTATATACGGAGTCCAGCATTTTTTTCTAGAAAAATGCCGACTAGATCACCCTATAGCCCATACAGCGTACGCCACCTCACGAATAGCTTGGTGTTTCTGAAATGTAACACATTTTGAAAGTATAGCCAAATTGTAATAAAAGTCAGATACTGGTCATTTTATATTGGGGTCCCACTTATTTAGTCATCATATGGGCGTCACCGGCCTTGATGATTTTTGTTGACACTGGAAAACATCAAGGCTGCAGGGCCGGCAGGCCCGAGGCCGGCGACTCCCATACGACGATTAAACTCCCATACGACGACTAAAGTGGGCCCTAATATAAGGGCCCCGCAGGGCAAGAAAGCAAGAGTAACCTAAAGGGTGACGGGTTGTCTCTACTGAGTAACGGGGTGTCCATAAGGGGGCACTACACT
The DNA here is from genome assembly GCF_039555335.1 of Amphiura filiformis. Classification (NCBI taxonomy): domain Eukaryota; kingdom Metazoa; phylum Echinodermata; class Ophiuroidea; order Amphilepidida; family Amphiuridae; genus Amphiura; species Amphiura filiformis. Next base: position 1,328,407 of record NC_092641.1, on the reverse strand, counting down.
AAATCCTTCCGCATTTGGTGTAACATTGTATAGTCCCGGTAAAAAATAGCGCCTGGGCGAAATATATCAGCCTCTAGAGGGTACTGAATTTAAGTGAATCGTGCTTGTGTTTATGAAAAGAATAGAGTAGGACCTCAACATTAAAAATATGTTCCAAAAATGTTTCAAATCGATTGTGAATTAGTGACAGGCTGTCGGAATAATATCAAGGCCGGAACTGGTAAAGAGGCGATATTATCGGCTGAAATTCGTGAGGGCGCTGTTCAGGTGCCCCTAGCTCAAAAGTTCGACTGAAGGGACCCCAAAAAATAAATTTTTATTAAATTTCAGACTTTATACTTTTAGAAAATCCATACGACATTTTCTTAACTTTAGGCAAAAGGGTAGAAAAACGAATTTACTTTCTTGTGTTTTCACGTGTATTTCAATGGGACGATTATTTAGTGGTGTGCCCCCTTCGAAGGCGCTTTTTTCAACTGGGGCTATAATCGGCTTTTTGATAAATTCAGGCAAAATTAAAGTCGGCTTTTGCTTGAATTATGTTAATTTCGATTTATATTGATAGTTCAGATGTTAATGTGTAATTTTAAATAGAATTAGATGCAAATCGTGCTTGATATAATTCCGCCAGGGGGCTTCAAAGCTGAACAAAGTGTCGAGATATGTGAAAAAAATAAGATTTCTATGATTTTAATTGATTTGGTTTGAAGGTTATAAATCTGCCCGGGTCCTTAAACCCTTCCAAACTTGTTTTTATGAGGGGGGGGTAATTACTGCACAAATTTTAGCTACTGGACCCTTACAATTAATTATTGACGTGACTTTCTTTTATTTAAAGAAAATTTGAGCATTTAGAGGTAAAACTAGATAGGCCTACATCACGTGTTTTGGGTAAAGGCCTAATGCAAGATAAACGTGCTTTTTTGGCTCAAATTTGACAAAAGCGGCATTTGCCTTTTTTCGGAAAAACGCTCTCATTAGTCATTACGTAATTAAGATACATATATAGAAGAAAAATATTTGACCCTTTTTCTTTAAACTGTCTATTCTTTCAAAATATTTAAAAAAATAAAGAAAAAAAATAAAATTTTCTCCTTATAAGGGGCACTACACTAAATCCTTCCGCATTTGGTGTAACCTTGTATAGTCCCGGTAAAAAATAGCGCCTGGGCGAAATATATCAGCCTCTAGAGGGTACTGAATTTAAGTGAATCGTGCTTGTGTTTATGAAAAGAATAGAGTAGGACCTCAACATTTAAAATCTGTTCCAAAAATGTTTCAAATCGATTGTGAATTAGTGACAGGCTGCCGGAATAATATCAAGGCCGGAACTGGTAAAGAGGCGAAATTATCGGCTGAAATTCGTGAGGGCGCTGTTCAGGTGCCCCTAGCTCAAAAGTTCGACTGAAGGGACCCCCAAAAAATAAATTTTTATTAAATTTCAGACTTTATACTTTTAGAAAATCCATACGACATTTTCTCAACTTTAGGCAAAAGGGTAGAAAAACGAATTTACTTTCTTGTGTTTTCACGTGTATTTCAATGGGACGATTATTTAGTGGTTTGCCCCCATAATGAAAATGGGATTATGGGCGCACACCACTAAATAATCGCCCCATTGAAATACGTGTAAAAAGCCAGTTTTCTTTGCTCGTTTTGAGGCCTTTTCCGTGCTTTCATTTATTCACTGCCATGCAAATACAGGATATTTATCCAGCCACGGTGTTCACCGTGTAGATGTAATAGGCCTATGTATTCATACGGCGTGTTCCGTGTAGATATGGACGAATGGGGTGACTGTATAACTTATGCTTGAGTTTTGTTTTTAAAAACGTATAGCAGTGACACATGTTAAACCATCATTCTGCTGAATCGGGGTGCACTAGATCACAAGCATCTTTAGTTAAAGAGGTGTAATTAAGACACGCAACGACATAAAATAATGTTCACAGTAGCTACACTTCACAGAAGTTTGGTTCACTGCTTGGTCCAGTGAAATCAGACCATTTACACGGTAACTTTATCCCCTCGGCGTTGGAGTCATATCAAAACTTGGTTTCGCAAACTGTTTTGGTGTACGTGATAAGCACACACAAAAGTATATACCAAGCGGGACGTTTGGAACTTAGTTGGAATTTATTTTAATCTAATTCAATCAGTACTTTTCAGCAACATTTGGCATGTTTTTTACCCAAACCAAAGAAGACTTCCAATTATTGGTATATTTACAAGATAATAGATTTGATTTGATTTGATTTGATTCGGTACTCAGAAATTACAATGTTCACATATAAATAGACAATTAACAATAATATAAGATGTATACATTTTAAAAACAATGATAAAACATTATAAAAACATTATAAAACAGCAGAGCACTAAGGATAGCCCAAAAAGCTTTTCAAAAGAAAGGCTTATTTCCATTGGGGTCCTTAAACATGTGAGGGGAGGGGAATGCAAAGAACACTGAAAACAAAAAAGTATGAAACACCAACACAAAATATTGCACATGATTATTTGGTCAAATTATTTAGCTTGACCAGCAAGGTGTTTTGATTCCCTTTGGATATGCATTCAAATGATGAATAGTGGTGTTGTAGCATGTGTGACTAGCTTGACCTTTACAAAGAGCAACAACAAAGTTGTATGGGCTACCCCTGGTACTGTGCCTATGAACTTCAGATATACGAGTAAAATACAATTTTAGATATCCAGGGGCAAGATTATGGAAAATCTTAAAAGCATAATTTAGTTTAAGCTGAATAACCCTATCATTGACTGAAAGCATCCCAACCTTATTCAACTCGTTTTGACCAATTTGGGAACGGGGCCCCAAACCCAAAATATATCCGACAGTCTAATTTTGCATGACTTGAAGTTTATTTTTGTAATGTTGAGAAATTGATTAATACCACGAAGAACACGCGTAATCAAAATGACGTATTTTAATCAAAATTCACGGCACACTACAGATTCTCGATTAATTATCGACTCCGAGCGGCTTTAATGGCAGATTGGTTTTGAATACATAATCCTCTATAATCCTCTAGACGTTAAAGTGGTTTTGAACTGCATTTCGCAAACTCTCTATTGGTGTATAACCTGCTGTTCCTTAGGATTGCGGTATGTGGTTTACAAGCTGTTCCGCCTTGCCGACTGGGAGCTGAAAATCATGTTGTATTTGGTCGTGATTGATTGTGTGAAATCCTTGGGATATTGGTTTGGTAATCTGTTGTCACTTGTCAGGCATCCTGCCAACATGGTCAAACTTACGTCGTTTGTACACAACTTCTGTTACAGTTGTTGTCTTATTAAGCTGGGCACAAATCTGCACATTTCTCATCCTATCAGTCAATGATACACCGATGATAAAGACCAATACTAACAAACTATTATTCAGTCTCAGATCTGCGCCTAAATGGGAAATGAAACTCACATTTGAGAAAGTTGATTCTAGGGTAGTTTTCCCTCTGAATGTAATGGGCCAAAATTGTCTTCGTGGATGTGTACTCCGGGTAGGGTCCAATTTACAAAAACAGTTAAGAGTGTCCATTTTTAATGATCTTGTTGTCTAATTATGGAGCTGGCATTACTTTCGGAATAGGGGTCCCAAATTTGTCGGTGACAGGAGTCATTTTTATAACCCCCCCCCCCTATCGATAGGGGAATGGGCGTTTTGAGGGGGAACCCTATTTTTTTTTTTTGTCTTGAGGGGGGAACGCGATTTTTTTGTTGAAACGGGAGGAGGGATTACTAAGTTTTAAATAGAGAAATTAATGAAAACAAAGGGAAAATCGGAGCAAGTTTTTGAGCGGACGCGAGGGTGGAACACGAATTTTTTGTCGATATTTTTTCCAAAATGCCCATTCCCCCCTGCCGTAAATAACGATCGGTCCCTTATTTGACTTATAAAAACAAAATTATTTGACTTAAAATAAAAATATTGCATTGCACATTATGATCACTTTTTGTCTAGCCATTTTGACAAGAGTACCTGGCTACATATATTTGCCCAGCACTGATGGTATCATACCTACGTTTCTTTATAAATAACCCTTTCTGTTTCATTGTCACAGATATTCCATGTTAACCACCAGGCGATATATGCATACGACATTATATCATTTGAAAGCGTCATATCAGCTACATTGATTGAAATACAACCTCTCACCAGTTCATCAGATACTGCCATCAAAATGAGATTTGAAATATTAACATGTGAAAACGCTGAAGGCACTTTAACATTACCAATCTTCGGTGAGTTGAATGTACTGTTTAGGCGAGGCGATATTTTTGGTGGTAAAATATATTAAAAGGAATAATGATGCCTCTAGTAACTTATCCCAGTTATTTTGATCAAAACAGATATTTCAACGTGATGCCATAATTCTTCTCAAGTAAACCCCAAGTCATAATCTATGAACATGTGTAGATATCCCCTATAGTTTCCAAAGCCTAATTTTAATGTGATTTTTTTCTTAAAATGTTTACGTCGAAAAGTTTTGACCTATGATAAAGGGATTTTTGAAGCCATTCGGATTCCCAAATTAGCATTACTCAAAACTAATTACTTTACAACTGGTTAAATCCGATTACCTGTTGCAATACATCCAAAGGTCCTATCAGATGACGCTCTGCTCGGTACAGGTATACATGTACCTTGAAATACGGGTAAGTATCGCCCCTAAGAGCCACCACCACCCCTTCCTAACTCTGATCTTAACATTTTCCCTCATCAGTTTCTTTTTTCCGTTCCGGACCGCCTCGTCGAAGTTTTCAGGGATAATTGGCTAAATTTCAATTAACAATTATCTTCAGGTTTGAACTCCGAGCTAAGAAATAATTCGAAGTTTTCGCCAAAGAAGGACACAAAAAATAACTACATTTCCCAGTTTCATCCAAATTATACCAATCTTTCTGATTGATCCCGAGTTTGATAAGTAGGTCAAGCCATACATTTTTGATTCCTGAGTTGGGTGTATGACCATTTGGTATGGTTTAAACAAATTTCTGATGCGATCAAGCAAAATCAGTCGGAACTCGGAAATATTCATTTTGAGATATAGCCATACAAAGGAAATATTTCCTTTTGTTTCCTCTTGTTTTGGAAATTCTTTAATTGCTCATACCTTTGGAACTGGTTGTACAATTTTAATGGGGTTTTCTGCAAAATCCAGATTTGTAAATGCTTTTTACTGTATAATGTTATTTTAATATGCTTATATAAAGGATATCCAATAGGAAATTCAAATCATTGCCCCCTGGACTCTATAGCTAAATCACTATTTTATTTCCTGAACAGACGCAAAACCATTTTCCATCGTCGGAGAATATATAGTTAGTGAAGGAGACGTCGCTGTAGACATCACTATAACAAGGACATGTTTACCAGACTGTTCAAACGAGGGAGTAGTCTGTGAGTTAAAAACAATTATAGTAAATACACATCGTATTTAGATAAGTCGTCTTTAGCATGGTAAATTTTTGTCATCATGCTTTTGGGCGAATGTGATCATCATGTAATTTTAGCAAGCCGTTTTGCTTAGCTCTTCATACTCCAAAGTACTCTTTAATGTATTGATAAGAGGGCAAGTTCCATTACAGAGTAGAGACGATCTATTAGTTGTCCAGGAAAAATGGTTGTGTTTTGAATTAGAAAAACAACTACAGGGTGTCCCCAAAAAAAGAAGCCCCTCATTGCGCCCTCTTTTTCTCCTATTTCTGAAAAAGTTGATTAAATATAAATGTTGGTATGTAAAGAGACCATAAATCGTTAGCTTTAATAAACCAAAACAATTATTTCAATCGGCTCTTAACTTTTGAAGATATGCCCTTTTGAATAAAAGTACCCGTTTTTCACTCTGTCCACGGATAGCAAACAGAGTGGTTGGGATGGCTCATGCTGTGGAGTGGCCTGCACGATCACCAGACCTCACACCACTTTTTTTCCTTTGTGGCAAAATCTAAGATCTTCGTAGACGTATTACTGAGTGCATTCGCAAGTATCCGGCGCAAAAGGATGGTACGCAACGCAATTGAAGCAATGAGGACCGGGGCTGAAACCTGTATTCGCCAAGGAAGCAACCAGGTAGAGGGCAGAGCAGCACAGTAAACTCAGTTCAGAAGAACCAAAGACAAACCAAACAGCCTTTTAGGGCTACCTTTTATCCTAAAAAGAGAAATAACTTATGTTGTAAATAGCCTTAACGTTTATGTTATCTTAACGTTTATGTTATCTATATTAATATTACGCTATTGTCTGTGAATCTGTTTAGTCCTACGTGTATGGGGTGGGATGGGATGGGTGTTATTAACAATATAATTCTCAGGTGCAATCTGTGTACAAACTCATTTATTTGATGATAAACGAACGGCCCTTTTTTAACATTTGGGGCCCTGGGGCCCATAATATTTGACTTATGAGGCTCATGTACATATGTTGAAGTATAATTCTCAAGTGCTATCAGTAGACTTAAGCTGGGCACTGTAGCTGCTTTATTTACTGAGTAACGGCTGGCCCTATGTTTTTGCGTTTTGTTATATAACAATATAATTCTCAGGTGCAATATGCGTACAAACTCTGAGCTCTAAAGTTGCTTTATTTGATGAAAAACGGCCGGGCCTATGCTTTAACATTTGGGGCCCCGGGGCCCATAATATTTGACTTATGGGGCTCATGTGCATATGTTGAAATATAATGCTCAAGTGCTATCAGCAGACTCAAGCTGGACATTGTAGCTGCTTTCTTTGCGGAGTAACGGTCGGCCCTATGTTTTAGCGTTTGGGGCCCTGGGCCCATATTATGTGACACATGGGGTTCATATATACATATAACAATATAATGCTGAAGACCTATTAGTGTACCAAATCTAAACCATGTAGCTCCTTTATTTGCAGAGATACGACCAGCCCTTTGTTTTAACATTTGGGCCTCTGGGGCCCCTAGCCTTAAACATCTGGGGCCAAAATGGACAAAAGGCAATTTACACCTTAGGGCCCATACATGTGCCACAAATGAGCTCTAGTGCCCTTGTAGTTTTATAGCTAGCCTTGTCAATCTGTTGCCCCTTATTTTAACATTTGGGCCCTGGGCCCATAACACAGCATGTCTCAAAAAAGTTGTGCAAGTGAAAAGCGTTGTGACATAATGCTTACATCAACGTCACGGGCGCAGTCTTAGCTCTCAAATGCCGTTTGTTCTGTTAAATTTGCTTTTAACAACGAAAGGGTAAAATCACGATTGTGCCACTTTTACTAGGGAAGAGAGCTGTACATGTAAATCAATGATAGCTGATGTTGATGCGTCTAATGCACTCCCCCTTTCGGGGCGCATGCATTAGACGCATCAACATCAGCACGCGGGCATTATTTTGTCTATATCTCACCATATTAAACCATACCAAATGGTCATACACCCAACTCAGGAATCAAAAATGTATGGCTTGACCTACTTATCAAACTCGGGATCAATCAGAAAGATTGGTATACGCTTTCATTAACCTATAACATGTATAAGTGCATCAGATTTTTTTGTCTTTTAACATGCTAATTTTGTGCCTATTTTTGCATTTTTCTCAAAAACTATAGCGCATTGGTGACAAGTAAGATATGTATATTATAGGGGCAAGGACTACAACTACTGCACTGCAAATTTTATTTCAGCACAGACAACAGTTGTGGAGTTACAGTAAAAAATGAGGGACAACCAATATTTGATCAATAAATCAATAACTACTTGCCTTGAGTTGCTGAATTTTCAGTTGATGTCCTTGCCCCTATAATATACATATCCTACTTGTCACTGACGCTCTATAATTTTTGAGAATAATGCAAAAATAGGCGCAAAATTGGCCAGGGGTGTAGTACCCCCTTAAACAGTATTTACCATGATAAAATCATTGACACGCACATGCAGAACAGCAGAATGTTAAATCCATTTTTACAGCAGAATGTGAAATATGTATTTATCTTTTAATCTCTTTTAAGTGGAAAAATAGAATCATCATTCCTGCATCATGATAAAACAGTAAAAACAGTCAAAAATTGTGTGTATTGTGTAATTGATACATTCTTTTGATTTCACGAAGGAACTCTTGATAAACTTGATGCTATCACTGTTACATGTAAAACCCTCTTCCCTAGTAAAAGTGCCACAATTGTGATTTTACGCTTTCGTCTTTAACTAAACATATCTCGAGATTAAAACAAGCAAATTGAACAGAACAAACGGCATTTGAGAGCTACGACAACACCCTGGGCGTTGATGTAAACATTATTTCACAACGTTATTTTCTAATTGCCAGAGAGGGCGCTTTTCACTTGAACACATTTTTTTGAGACAGGCTGTATATGACATGTGGGGCTCATGTATACTTGTATATATAGAGTACCCCTGGATCTATCAGTGCACCAACTCAGGGCCCTGAGGCTGCTTTATTTAATGAGAAACAGCATGCTTTGTATTTTCACATCTGGGGCCCGTGACCTTTGACCTCTGGGGCCAAGATGTGCAAAGGATAAATCTACGGGGTAGGGCCCATAAGTGTACCACATATGGGCCCTGGGGCCCTTGTAGTTTTAGCGCTAGCCTGTCAATCTCATGTATAGTTGTATAGAGTACCCCTGCTATCAGTGTACCAACTCAGGGCCATGAGGCTGCTTCATTTGATGAGAAACGGCATGATTTGTATTTTTACATTTGGGCCCATGGGGCCCGTGACCTTTGACCTCTGGGGCCAAGATGGGCAAAGGATAAATCTACGGGTAGGGCCCATAAGTGTACCACATATCGGCCCTGGGGGCCTTGTAGTTTTAGCGCTAGCCTTGACAGAATGATGTGTTTGATGGAGAAGGAGAAGAAGAAGAAGAACTAGAAGGCTATATATTTGTACACAAATACGGCTATACCCGCATGTTATCGGTTTACACAAAATTACAGTGCTTATTTGCTGAGGACTGTTGTCAGTCTCTCTAATTCACAGTGAAGCTATGCAATTTAATAGATTGAAATTCACAATATGCAATTTGATTAGGGAAAGCTATTCCAGAGGGAGTATGTAAATTAAATGGAACAGCCATTTCAGAGGGAGTATGTAAATTAAATGGAACAGCTATTTTGGGATCATTTCAGAGGGAGTATGTTAATTAAATGGAACAGCCAAAGGTATGTAATTTGAATGGAACAGCCTTAACGCTTCACACATGGTATTTCCAATTATCATCATCTATAATTATTATAGGCCTAATACGCTATTGAAATTCACAATATGTAATTTGATTAGGGGAAAGATATTCCAGAGGGAGTATGTAAATTAAATGGAACAGCCATTTCAGTGGGAATATGTAAATTAAATGAAACAGCCTATTTTTTGTGGCCATTTCAGAGGGAGTATGTAAATTAAATAGAACAGCCAATGGGTATGTAATTTAACTGGAACAGCCTTAACGTTTATGTTATCTATATTATCAATCAATCAATATTTTATTAACATTCACCAAACAAACTGGTATAGTTAATATTTACAAATACAAATATTTACAATTGAAATTGTAATATTAAAGTTACAAGTACAAATATTTACAATTATAAAAGAAATATAAATTAGTCTTAATAATAATAGACAATATTAATAGTGGCGCTCAAGTCCACGTTGCATTGAGCCTATAGAATGAAAATATGACAGGGGGTTGCTGCTCTAAGCCCAAATGGGGACTTTGTTATTATCTATAAGTCCATGTTCGTTCGTGAATCAAAAGCTGATTTGACGAATTTGGTTATTAGAGTAATACTGTCAAAATCACTTGCACTCATTATAAGTTTGAAAATGTCAGTGTCTACCATACCATCTATATCATACATTTCATGAATTGTAGATAATAAATCTTGGCGAGGGATGGTATAGAAAGGACATATCATTACAAAATGAAATTCATCCTCCACCTTATTTAAATTACAAAGTGTACACATTCTATTCTCTGGATTAATTTTTGGAGAGAAGTGACGCCCCTTTTCGATCATGAGATTATGAGCGCTTATTCTTAATTTACAGAATGCAGCCCAGGAAGATCTTTTAGCGATAATAACATAATTTTCTGTGCTGAAATAATTTTTGAATGTACAATATGTTCTGAGTTTAGGACTAAAATTATTAATATGATTAACCCAAAGATTGTTATAGACGATTTGAAGTTTAGATACAATAATTTCATTAAAATTGGAAGCGGTGATCGCATTTGGTTTATCCCAAATATCAATCCTATTGATAAGGCTAAATATCTAAAAAACGGCCGGGCCTTTGCTTTAACATTTGGGGCCCTTGGGGCCCATAATATTTCACTTCTGGGGCTCATGTGCATATGTTGAAATATAATTCTCAAGTGCTATCAGCAGACTCAAACTGGACATTGTAGCTGCTTTCTTTACGGAGTAACGGCCGGCCCTATGTTTTAGCGTTTGAGGCCCTGGGGCCCATATTATGTGACAAATGGGGTTCATATATACATATAACAATATAATGCTGAAGACCTATTAGTGTACCAAATATAAACCCTGTAGCTCCTTTATTTGCTGAGAAACGACAGGCCCTTTGTTTTAACATTTGGGCCATGGGGCCCCTAGCCTTAAACATCTGGGGCCAAAATGGGCAAAATGCCATTTACAACTTAGGGCCCATATATGTGCCACATATGAGCTCTAGTGGCCTTGTAGTTTTATAGCTAGCCTTGTCAATCTGTTGTCCCTTATTTTAACATTTGGGGCCCTGGGGCCCATAATAAATGACATGTGGGGCTCATGTATACTTGTTTATATAGAGTACCCCTGGATCTATCAGTGTACCAACTCAGGGCCCCGAGGCTGCTTCATTTAATGAGAAACAGCATGCTTTGTATTTTTACATTTGGGCCCCTGGGGCCTGTGACCTTTGACCTCTGGGGCCAAGATGTGCAAAGGATAAATCTACGGGGTAGGGCCCATAAGTGTACCACATATGGGCTCTGGGGCCCTTGTAGTTTCAGCGCTAGCTCTTTCAATCTGTTGCCCCTTATTTTAACATTTGGGGCCCTGGGGCCCATAATATATGACATATGGGGCTCATGTATACTTGTATATATAGAGTACCCCTGGGGCTATCAGTGTACTAACTCAGGGCCCTGAGTCTGCTTCATTTGATGAGAAACAGCATGCTTTGTATTTTTACATTTGGGCCCCTGGGGCCCGTGACCTTTGACCTCTGGGGCCAAGATGGGCAAAGGATAAATCTAATTGGTTTTGTACATCCTGTTTTCACAAAACATGTAATGATGAACTTCCATTCAAAGAAACTTTTGTTGATCTTAAATGCAAGTTACAAAAAGGGCTCAAAATAGCACATATCAACATCCAGAGTTTTATAAACAAAATTGACTATGTTAATCTACTTATGTATACTAATAAGATTGATGTTTTATGTCTCACAGAAACTTGGTTAAATGATGAGATTGATGATTCAGAAATTAACATTAATGGTTATACTACTTTTAGGTTAGATAGGACAAATGGAATATCGCATGGTGGACTTCTTTGTTATGTTAAGGACAGCTTGTCATGTAAACAGAATAATCATCTCCATGATAATGATATTGAAGCCCTTTTCATAGAAATCAATTTACCTAGCACTAAACCTATTCTGATAAGTACTGTGTATAGGACACCAACTGCTACTATTGATTATCTAGATAGACTTAATGATACTTTCCAGAAATGTAACAACTTATATGATGAAGTGTATATCCTAGGAGATTTTAACTTAGAGATAGCGAAGACTACTTATTCTAAAAAGGTAGCTACTCTGGCAAATAATTCAAATATGAAGCAGTTAATTAATGAATATACAAGGGTAACACCCACAAGTAAAACAAAAATTGACCTGATATTTGTATCTAAGCCAGAAAATGTGATTTCATCGGGAGTTCACAGTTTAGGTCTGAGTGACCATTCGTTGATATATGTAGTTCGTAAACATAAGCAAATAAAACTTCCTCCAAGAAATGTTAAGACTAGATGTTTTAAACAATTTAATGATACTGATTTTATTAATACTATTCAAACTATTGATTGGAATCAAATTGAAGATATTGATGATGTAAACATTGCACTTAGCACATGGCAATCACTTTTTATTGAAGCTTGTGATAAGCATGCGCCTGTCAAAGAGAAAAGGATAAAAGGGTGCCTTCCTGAATGGATCAATAGTGATTTTCTAAGATTAAGTAAAGATAGAGACTTCTATTTTGATAAAGCACACAAAACAAACAATCCAGCTGATTGGGATATGGCAAAAACGTAAGGAATAAAGTTAACAATATGAGATATTATCTTAAAAAGAATTATTGTAATGAAGCTGTTGTTAATAACATAAATGATAGTAAAAAACTGTGGAAAAGTATTAAGAAAATTATTCCAAGTAGTAAATCATCCAATGTGCCTAACATTAATTCTAATAATGATGTTCCAAATGCAAAGTATACTGCAGACACATTTAACAAGTATTTTACATCAATTGGTAATGAACTTGGAAGAAAATTTGATACAAATGCAAATGTAAATTGTACATGTAATTCTATATGCTCTCAACAATGTAATTCATCATCTACATTTAAATTCATGGAAATTAGTCCTGAGTTTATTTTTGATCAGATACGCAATATGAAGATTGATAAATCAACTGGTCTAGATGAATTTAATGTCAAGCTGCTCAAATTAGCTGGACCTTACATTTCAAATTGTCTTGCATATATTTGTAATATATCTTTAAGTAAGTCTATTTTCCCTGATCTATGGAAAAAGCAAAAGTAACACCAATCTATAAATCAGGTGACAAAACTGATGTTGGAAATTATAGGCCCATTTCTGTTCTTCCAATTGTTTCCAAAATTATTGAGAGGGCCATTCATGATCAATTGTATATGTTTATGACTAATGCAGGTCTTCTCTCTGAAGATCAAACTGGTTTCCGTGCCAACCATTCAACTACCACAACTTTACTTAATGTAGAAGATTTTATACTTAAGAACATGGACAGTGGATTCGCTACTGGTGTTATATTTATTGATTTAAAGAAAGCTTTTGACACGGTCAATCATGAAATACTACTAAAAAAAAATGAAAAATATGGTGTTCAAGGCAAAGAGCTTCTGTGGTTTAAATCATATTTGTATAAAAGATCTCAAACAGTTAGTGTAAATTCTTCTTTATCTGACTTTGAAAATGTTAATATTGAATTTCCGCACGGATCAATCCTAGGTCCTTTGTCATTTATTATTTTTGTAAATTGTATGCCTAATGCTGTTAACTGTAAAACTATCATGTACGCAGATGACACAAGTTTAATGTGTAAAGGAAAGAATGTTTTGGAATTGCAAGCTAAATTAGAGTCAAGTCTTTGCAGTGTAGCAAATTGGTTTCATGCAAACAAACTTACTTTGTTGATAAGACCAAGTTTATGGTCTTTGGTACCAACCAAATGCTTGAAAAGTTTAATGATATAAATCTAACATATGAGGATACTTTTATTATTGAACGAGTTCACGAGTTTAAATATCTTGGAGTAAAACTTGATTCTAAACTTTCTTGGTCAGCTCATGTAGATTATTTATGTAAAAATGTTTCTAAAAAAATTGGTGTCATTAGGCGTGTTAAATACTTCCTGCCTCGTCAAACCATTGTTATGCTATCAAATGCACTTGTTATGCCTCAATTTGATTATGGTAGTTCTGTATGGAGTAATTTTTCTTGTGAATCTCAAGCAAGGCTGCAAGTGTTACAAAATCAGCTAGCCAGGACAATTTTATCTGCTGATATAAGAACACCAATAAGTAACTTAATGAGTGCACTACAGTGGATAAAACTAAATGATAGATGGAATAATCAACTTCTTATTTTAGTTTTTAAGTATTTAAGAAACCTGGGTCCATCTTATCTATCATCTAAATTTGAATTTGTTCATGATAGTCATATGCATATTACCAGGAATCATTCATCAAATACTCTTGTTGTACCAAAATGTAATTCAAATTCAGGCAAACGTACATTCCATGCCAGAGCTGTTAATACTTGGAATGAAATTGCACCTCAAATCTGCAAAGAATTAAATAATATGTCTTTGTATCAATTTAAAGTGCAAACAAATACTTCTGCTAAATAATTTGGGATTTCTATTCCCTTATAAATTGTACTTTTTATAAGCACATTTTAGCTTTAGCTTGTATTTTGTATAATCTTTGCCATATGAGTTCAATACTATTTATTATGTTATTGATTTACCATGTGTAAGATGTAAATTTACTATGTATCAATATGTATTACAGTATTTTATAATTGTATGAGGGCCTGCTTGGAAAGCAGTGCTTGACACTGAAGTGGAATTACCCTCAATAAAGAAAGATTATTATTATTATTATATATTATGGGGTAGGGCCCATAAGTGTACCACATATGGGCCCTGTGGCCCTTGTAGTTTTAGCGCTAGCCTTGACAGAATGTTGTGTTTGATGGAGGAGGAAGAGGAGAAGAAGGAGGAGAAGAAACCATAGAATGGCCATATACCCGTTCATGCTTCGCATGCGGGTATAAGAAACCATAGGATGGCAATATACCCGTTCATGATTCGCATGCGGGTATAATCACTCACTAGTGAGAAGAAAACAAAATCTTCGCCCAATGATGATTAAAATTCACAGAACTGTATAAGCCAGATGAGTGTAATATAGTCTTGTCAACTGACTGGGATGTTTTACCTAGCTGGGGGTTTACAACCCCCCGAGTTATGTCCTGTTTTTCTATCCGTTCTTTACCTAGCCGGGGCTCTCCAGGGATTGTTTTCTAATCGGTCAACAAAATACACATTTTTTACTCCAGCTCAGACATGCTTCGACCAGTTTTGACCTAACTTGGTCACCGCCATCATTGACCACGATCATACATGTCACGTGACTTTGAATGGTTTAAAGGTTACAGAGGGGTCAAAAGGCTATAAATGTGATTTGAGCTAAAAGTGTTTTTCCTCCTACCTGCAACATCCTACAATGACGTCACTTGCACATATGCATCTGCTATATCCAGTGTTTATAGGGTGCACACAGAATTGGAATCAAAGGTCATTAAGTGGGCCCTACCGGTATAAAACCAAATACCTATAAAATGCCTCTTGTGCCACAAATTAGATAGTACAATATATTACTTCCACACAGAGCATTGGCTATAGCCAGTGTTTAAAGGTTGTACACAGATTTGGAGTTAAAGTTCATTAAGGGGTCATTTCCGGTGCTAGTCTAAAAAAGCTTCAAAAATTTATATCTGCTACATGCAGCAAAGTACGTTGATGCCATTTGCACTGATGCATGGCCCATTGACCAGTGTTTGGGGTGCAATGTAAATTTTATTAATAGCCACTTGTTAAAGTGCATATTTGAAGTCATTCAGACATTTTTGCTAACATTTAGACACCTCAGGACACCTTGTAGATATGAAGCACAGCTGGATATTGCTGGACATCATCCCTGGCATCTGAATACTTGGGTAATCACAGCCACAAAGTGCAATTTAAGGTGTGTTCAGACAGGGGGTATTAAAAACATCGGTCGACGTTTTGCCACACGTTTAAAAAATAACGGTTAGTTCATGAAAAAGAAGAAGTGAAATTTAGCAAAACGCGACGAGGTGTATTTGCCCGTAAGAGAGCTCTATTGTTCCGCTATTATATCCGCTATTGTACCCACTATTGTATTCTATTCATAAAAGCTACTGCAATAATCGCGGCAATCCCTGATATTGCTGGTGTCTGCCGCCGGCGTTTCGCATTTATTAACATTCAAAATGATCCCATACTCTTACATTTATAGCCTTATTCGTGCTTTTTATATAATATTCAGAAATTGCAATTCTGAAAACTACTAACTTTTCAAGTGAAAATATATATTCCATCGAAAATATATCATACTTAATTGTATAGATAGAAATCTATTATACCCAACCCAGAAGTGCCCGTTGCACCCAAATATCCCCGCAAATATCTCATACACGATTTTATTCATTCATTTTGGGCTTTAAACACTCAGAAGTCGTCCAAAATGGCAACATCATCAGCATGATCTAACTCTCTATGACTTGTTCACAAGTTGATGCTTTACAAATTACCCTCATTTGACCAAACACGCATAATACATGATCGAAACACCCAGCAGAGTTTTACATAAGATTATAAGACGGTGCGTGGCTTGTCTTAACGATGCAAAAGAGGCCACCTCCTTACCCACTGACACTAGCTAATTTACATGGCAGAAATCTATAGTGCGGACACTCTTCAGTCGCAAACCAACACAATTCGTGCTATTTTGGCGTTCTTGCAAAAG
Organism: Amphiura filiformis; assembly: GCF_039555335.1. Lineage (NCBI taxonomy): Eukaryota > Metazoa > Echinodermata > Ophiuroidea > Amphilepidida > Amphiuridae > Amphiura > Amphiura filiformis. Next base: position 1,312,018 of record NC_092641.1, on the reverse strand, counting down.
AAATCTCGTGAATAATGACACACTCTAGAAACGCCAACATAAATCACACAACAGCTTCATTTTAAGAATTATTTCAGTATCCAAATCAATAGGAACAGAAAGAGTATGGTCTACACATTCCAGGAAAATGTTTCATTTGTTTGTTCCAGCATTCTATATTATCATCATCATCGTCGTCGTCGTCGTCGTCGTCGTCGTCATCATCATCATATCATCATCATTACCTGACTACTAGCCACAAACCCATACCAAGGAAAATAAAATATCAATTTTGCTGCAAGCCCTCAGAGAAAAGTAATATACAAATGTTTAAAATCATGTTTTATTACAACGTATCTAGGGCTAATAGTAATAGGAATGTGCACACAACCATGACAACTTACTGCTAAATTAAGCTGAAATGAAGAAAATATAGACTATAAAAAAGTCTAAAATGAAAATAAATGTTGTTCTTGAGTAAAGTGCCCAGTCGGGGTAAGCGTGTGATGATTGTTGAGTTTGTGCCTGTCTGGACATATTTAGCTTCCCGTTGCAATTCCAAAGCTGACTGGGGCAAAATTTGAGAATTTCTACATGTAGTACATGTAAGTGTGGACATAGGAATAAGGAATCACAATTCTCAAGGATTCTATCCTGTCTGAACATGATTGGATTGGGTGTCGGTGAGTGGGTAATAATTCATTTCTGGATACATAAGTAGTACATTTTTTGGCCACATCAATATATTTATATGTTTCTTTGGCCAAAAAGATATAATGATCTGTTTCCCATTATAATATGAATACGTAAAATGGGGGTGATGATCCCGTTGGGTAGTATGAAGCCATGACGGACATCTGAGGTAAAAGGTCAGGTCAAATTCAAGGTTGCTCCAATGGGGCTGTAACTCGGGGGAAATGAAACATGACACTTCACATGCCCCCCTCCTGTAAGAATGGAACATTGTTTCCATAAGGCATGTCTGTGACATAGTATAGATCTCAATTCTTTGAAAGATTAAACATGCATAATAACATTATATCAATGTCAATATATTATTGATGAACATATCAATATAGGCTACTAGTAAGTGCAAATGCGGTGGTAGTATGAACGGACCTTTTGAGTTTGTCTTGTTTTTGTTCAACTCATCATTTTCCGCTGGTACAAAGTTCTGGAAAAGATGAAAGTTCTTCTACCCTGGAACTTAGGGTGCTGGAAGCAATGTTCAGCATCTTCTTCCTAAAGTTTACAAATCAGCTTCAGCTGTAGTTCTCACTGACATCTTTAAGGAAGTTGTATATGGTCCCTGGTGAAGTGTAGTGATAGTCAGCTTATTTCAAACACATTTATTATATATTGGAAAAGTTATAATTCATCTGTGTTGCCCTAACAACGAAGAAATTGTCATAGTAACCTTTGCCCTTGGTGTAAGTGCATTGTAACAGTTAGTGTATGGCAGGATTTTCGACTTGAGTGTAAGATATATTATGGAATATCACTGGAATATATAGTTCATGTTGTGCTCTGGTTCTGCTTGCAGAGATTCTTGGACATGAAGTAATTAGGCAGTCATATTTTAAAAGCAGCATACACATAATAGTTCAGGTAATGGTATTAAAGTCAGCAGTTCTTACGCTCTAAATGTAAAAAAGAGTGAATTTCCACTCTTTCAAGGAGTTGAATGAAGGACAACCCATGTTTGAGCATGTGAGTAGAAAACAATCTAAAACTAGTGGCAAATGGTGGTTATAGACCACAAATCTAGCCGGGCCGTATGTGTTTTGGAGGTTCACTAATAAGTTTCATGCCCATACATGACACTTTTTAAAAACTTTCCAAACTTTTGTTGAGGAGTTTATGTTGAAGATTGTAACATGAATGTGCAATCATTTTGTGTAGGCCTACACCCATGGTGGTGAATTGTCAAAATTGTCTGCCAAAAATGTGCAGCCCCTCCCACCCCTTTGTGCCAAAAAAAACTTTGCCACCACCCCCCACCCCCACCTTTTACACATGCAAGAATTTGGGGAACCCAAATGTAAAACCTTAAATTTATATAATGTGAATGCAAGGAGCGCAGACATTTTTTCTCATCTAAATGTGTTCCTAACGTAATATAGAAACGATGCCCAAAACATCTGTGCCCAAAATTGCTTGCGTCCCCCTTTTTGAAATGCCAAAATCGCCAAAAAATATTTGCCCCCCTATACTTCACCACCCCGGTAGTACATATAATTATAACCGTCCCACCCCTTAACAGCAGTGAGCACATTCCTTCCACTTCAGTACGCCCTACTAATAGACATGTAAGTTCATGTCCAAACACTGGTTGCCATGATGTATGTTGAGCCTAGGTAAACTAAATAATCATTGACTGTAAATAAAATATAGGCAGTTATGTCATTTTCCCTTGGTCAATTATAATTATTATAATTATAGTCTGATAATTTTTCTAAGGGTAAATCGGGCTTTACTTAGGGGTGGTGCAATAATTTTGTATACCCCCGGGGGGGTGAATTATAGGGGGGGGGGGCAAAGATTTTTTGGCAGGCCAAAAGGGTGGAAGCATTTTTGGGCAGGTCGAAAGGGGGGGTCAAGCGATTTTGGGCAGGTCGAAAGGGGAGGGCAAGCGATTTTTGGCACAGATGTTTTGGGCACCATTTCTATATTACGCCCTAAAAAGGTGTAGGAAAACATTAGGAACGCGTTCAAATATGCAAAATTTCCTGCTCGCTGCACTCGCATTATATGATAAGACAATTTAAGGTTTTAAATTTGGGTTTCCCTAATACTTAGTGGGTAACTGTAAGGGGGGGGGGCAAAGATTATTTGGCATGTCGAAAGGGGGAGGGCAAAGATTTTTTGGCATGTTAAAAGGGGGGAGCAAAGATTTTTTGGCACGGCTAAAGGGGGGGCAAGCAATTTTTGGCAGACCTCTTTGAGAATTCACCACCCCGGGGGTAGGCCTACACATAATTATGCACAACTCCTTATGTTAACTGACCCACTATTAAAATAGCAATTGCATTTAAATAATGTGTATTTACTCAGATTTGGATGAAATTACTATACGTTCCAGTTTAGGAACTATGCTGCTTTTACCTGAACTATATAATGCTGAGCACTGTTAAAAATGACAAGCTGCCAATGCCTACTTATGTCCAAGAATGTCTGCAACATGTTGATCCGAGATTACAACATGAACTATATTCCAGTGATATTCCATAATAATATTATCCTTCACTCCAAGTGGAAGATGCTGCTAACAAAACTCTTTTACACACTATGGTCACAAGAGCCTCATCCCAATGGCATATTCCAATAGCCTCAATTACATATTCATAGTGCAAAATTTGACCTCAAGTTTGCAGAGTATGAGTTTTTGGACCCAAATCTTCAAAGGTCATTCAAATGTATTGGGGTTTAAGAACTGTTCCCCTGATAGATGAGCATGTTGTGGATCCTAGTGACCATGCCTTTTATCCTGTATACAATGACCAAAATTCAAAGCTATATACATGCACCACCTGACCTATTGAACTCTATTAAGATTAATATTACAAAAAGTTTGTTTCTTGTTGCTAGGGCAACACAGCTGAACTTTAACTTTCCAGATATATTTAACTGTTTGTAATAAAAAATACTCTCAATGGTAAACTACACTTTTCAGGGATCATCTATCTCACATTGAGAACCCCAACTCTATGGACTGCTTCCACTGATAATACAGGCCTATTGATATGTTCATCAATATTGTATTATTAAACATTGATTATATTATACTATAGGCCTACATGTTCTAAGAATTAAGATCTATACTATAGACATGCCTTATGGAAACACTGTTCCATTCTAATGGAGGGGGCATGTGAAATGTCATGTTTCATTCCCCCCCCCCGAGTTACAGCCCCATAGGAGCAACCTTGAAATTGACCTGACCTTTTACCTCAGATGACCTTCATGGCTTCATACTACCCAACGGGATCATCACCCCCCTCCACCACCACCACCACCACCACCACCACCACCACCACCACCAGTTAAGGACTTTATTGTTCCGTATTCATATTATAATGGGAAACAGATCATTATATCTTTTTGGCCAAAGAAACATATAAATATATCGATGTGGCCAAAAAATGTACTACTTGTGTATCCAGAAATGAATTAGTACCCACTCGCCGAAACCCAATCCAATCATGTTCAGACAGGATAGAATCCTTGAGAATTGTGATTATTTATTATTATTATTTATTCTTTCTTTATTGAGGGTGATACTGCTTCAGTGACAAGCACTGCTTTTCAAGCAGGCCCTCATTGTATACATGTTATAGCAACAAAATATATTACGATATACAATATTTACAAAAATAGCATACATAATATACTAGTATTACAAATAAGTATAATGGTATCATCAAATACAAGAAAATTATAAATACCATGATTCAAAATACAGAAATACAATAATCATATTTATACAAAAAATAAGCAAGCAAATGAACAAAATGTAGATAAAGACAGGCCTAAATTTCTTTAATTTTTGACTAAAAATTGGCCTAAAGTCATATTTTCCATCTGCGCTCTTACTGTCGGTGGCAAAGAATTCCATGCATAGGCTGCCCTGACGTGAAAAGTACGTTGACCTGAATTTGATTTAAATTTTGGAACAATCAATGTATTAGAAGTATGATTTCTAGTTATATGATTATGGTTATCATGAACAAAATCAAATTGAGAAGATAAGTATGATGGATATTCATTCTTTAAACATTTGAAAACAGTCATTAATAGAGTATTATGCCATCTTTGATCAAGTTTAACCCACTGCAAAGTATTCATTAAATCATTAGTTGGTGTCCTTATATCTGCTGAGAGAATTATTCTAGCTAAATTATTATGAAGTACCTGAAGCCTATTATGGTACTCTACACTAAAATTGACCAGACCATGCTGCCATAATCAAAGTGGGGAATAACAAGAGCATTGGATAACATTACAGTGGTTTTGTATGGAAGGAAATATTTTATACGTTTTATTATGCCAGTTCTTTTGGAAATAGTTTTACTAACATTATCAACGTGAGCTGACCAAGACATCTTGCTATCAAATTTTACACCTAGATATTTAAACTCATCTACTCTTTCAATATCATTGTTGTTATATAATAAATGTACATTGTTGAACTTTTCAAGCATTTTGTTTGTACCAAAGATCATAAACTTAGTCTTTTCAACATTTAAAGTGAGTTTGTTTACTTTGAACCATTCAGCTACCCTACTTAGACATGACTCCATTTGAATTTTAAGATCAGATTCATTTTTAGCTTTACACATTAAAGAGGTATCATCAGCATACATTACAGTTTTACATTCAGACACAGCATTAGGTAAACAGTTAACAAAAATGATAAACAGTAAAGGACCTAAAATTGAGCCCTGAGGAATACCAATATCAATTGGCCTAAAGTCAGAGAGAGTTGAGTTAACATTAACAGTTTGTTCTCTGTTGTTTAAGTATGATTTAAACCATAATAATTCATCCCCATATACCCCATATTGTTTAAGTTTCCTAATCAGAATATCATGATTTACAGTATCAAATGCTTTCTTTAACCCTTTGAATACTAACGGCGACTCGAGTCGCCGTTAGTTAAAAGTTTGCAAAACAGTTTTTAAGATATAACTTTTTCTATATGCTAAAAATGCCATTTATTTCTTCGGTTAGCGATTTGATCGATTTTTCTCCAGAAGAAAACCCTAGTTGGAGAAAGGGTGAATGTCCAAGTATCAAAGATGCCATTCGAGAGATTCTGAAGTGCAAAAAGATGAATAATTGCGAGGTTCCAAAAGACTTTCTCTTGACAGAATTTGTTTATCATTGTCTAGACGAAGAATATCATGGATTTCAAAACCTATCGCAAACGCGAGAGTTTCTATCGAACCCTGACTCCGATGACACCTCCTTACAAGCAAAAGAAACGCTCAACCTACACGAAGCCTGTCAAAATTTAATGAGTTTGAAAAATGATAGCAATTTTGGGTTTCTAGAAGAAAACTTGATTAGACAGACCAACAAAATTGTGAGGAAAAATCTTCCGTTAGAATTTGGCGCAACAAAGCCCGGAGAGTATAGTCAGGCTCGGAGGTTTACAACGTTTATGGGTCAGAGACACGAGTATCGCATGCCTGAAGATATGGAAATGGCGGCAATCAACATTGTTGATAGATTCAATAGTTTGTTTATTCAAAGCAGGGAAGATCCTGACGAGGAAAAAAGATTGTTGAATACCTTCAAAGCTTGCGCATATTTCGTAGCCGAAATGCTCGAACTGCATCCTTTTTCGGATGGAAACGGAAGAACCGTAAGGCTGATGGCAAGCTACATACTTTCTTCATTTTCACCGTTTCCGACTCCGCTTTACAACATTTTTAGCGAATCCAGCAAGGATGATTTTACAAGGGCCGTGATTTTAGGAAGAAGCGAATCGCCAGCTCTGTTGACTACCATGATGATCGAATGCAATCTTTTCTTCTGGAGACAACTCGTAAAGCAACAAAAACCCGCCTAGTATGGAAAGGGTTAAGTCTATAAATAAAACGCCTGTAGCATAACCTGTATCCATATTCTTTAAAATGTAATCTTGCACATCTAGAAGGGTTGTTGTTGTGGAATGATTCGGACGAAATCCTGATTGTGCATTTGATAACAGTCCTACATTACTCATATATTCATATAATTGATCATGGACAGCTCTTTCAATGATCTTTGATACAATTGGTAATACAGAGATAGGTCTATAGTTACTAACATTAGTTTTATCACCTGATTTAAATATTGGAGTTACTTTAGCCTTCTTCCATGCATTAGGAAAATTAGACCCATTCAAAGACAGGTTGCAAATATGAACAAGGCATTTTGAGATGAAAGGCGCAGCCAACTTTAATAACCTTACATTGAATGGATCTAATCCTGACGATTTACAATTTTGCATTTTACTTATTTGTTTGAGAACAAATTCATTAGATATTGCTCTAAAACTAAATTTGTTTACACTATGATTTTGATGAGAACATACAGTATTACAAGTGCATACATAATTATCATTGTTATTATTAAATTTACTCCCAAGTTCATTACCTATTGAAGTGAAAAACTCATTGAACTCATTTGCCATATCCTTTTTGTTGCCTGAGTAATTACCATTCTTTTAACAACTGCTGTAGGTATACTTGATGTTTTGTTTGGTATAATTTTCTTAATTGTTTTCCAAAGATTTTTACTATTATTTATGTTGTTACTTATAGCCTCGTTACAATAACTCTTTTTCAGTGAATATTTCATATTGTTTACTTTATTTCTAAGAGACTTTGCTTTACTCCAATCTTCAGCATTATTTGTCTTATGTGCTTTTGAAAAATAGTAGTCCCTATCTTTACTTAGTCTCAAAAATTCACTATTCACCCATTCAGGTAAACAACCTTTAACTTTCTTTTCCTTAAATGGTGCATGCTTGTCACAGGCAGCATTGAATGAAGACTGCCATTCATTAAGTGCTTCATTGACATCATTTATATTACGAATTCTACCCCAATCAATATTTTTGATTGTATCAATATAATCTACTTCATTAAAGTTTTTGAAACATCTTGATCTTACAATTTTTGGTGGAAGTTTCAACTTATTACATTTTCTTACAGCATATATTAATGAATGATCACTAAGACCTAAACTATGAACACCAGATGAGATAACAAGTTCTGGTTTTGATACAAATATTAAATCAATTTTTGTTTTACTAGTTTCAGTTATTCTTGTATAATCTGTTATAATTTGTTTCATATTAGAATTGTTTGCCAACCTTGTCACTTTTCTTAAATTACCAATTTTAACCTGATCTAAATTAAAGTCTCCTAAAATATATACATCATCATATAAATTGTTACATTTCTTAAATATATCATCAAGATTATCAAGAAAATCAACAGTACAGTCTGGTGGGCGATAAATACTGCCAACTAAAATAGGCTTTGTGTTGGTTAAATTAAGTTCAATAAAAATACCTTCAATATCATTAACATATAAATCCTCATTTTGTTTTGACAAAATACTGTTTTTAACATAACATAAAACTCCACCCCGTATTTTACCATTTTGTCTATCAAGTCTATAAGTATTATAACCATCTATTTCTACTTCTGAGTCATCAACATCCTTATCTAACCAAGTCTCATTAATACATAATGCATCAATAGCATTGTCATTCAAAAGGAAATTAACCTCATCAACTTTGTGGATTAAACCCTGGATATTTAAATGAGCTATTTTAAGGCCCTTCCTAATCTTACACTTTAAATCAATAAAGCCCTCATTAAGAGGAAGTTCATCATTAGCAAATTTGTGAAAACAATTCTTACAATACCAATTATTATTTAGCTTAACATCATTATCATCAACACATCTAAGGTGAAAATCAAGAGTACAATTATTACAAGTTACATAAAGATCATTTTTTAAGATTTTTCTTACACACTCACCACAAAAATCATTTTCAGTTTTCTTGCAAATTTTGACATTCTTTACAGTTTTAAAATTTCAGTTCTTTTTTTACCGGTACTATTTTTATCTTTTACCTTACAACACTTGTTTGTACACTCATTGTTGTCACATGTTGTGACACTAGTAATTCTTCATCATCAAGATTTCCATTGTCTGCACCATTGGCATAAACATCATGAGAATTTTCATTTTCCATAGCAGAAGTACCGATTGAAACATCATTATTACTACTACATGTAATAGCACTAGTTATATGTACAGATTTCTTTAGAATAGCATTAACATGTTTAGTGTCATCACTCATATTATTTACAATATTTATATCATTTGTTATATTATTTACATGAACATTGTTATTACTAGGAATATTGTGGGAACAATTGTAATTTACAGAAGTACTTTCAGGATAAACATCTGCTTTTTCAAAACATAATCTACTTGTATCATCACTATTACCTTGGTCAATAACATCAAAAACACTTGAATGAAAATGAATGAATGGATGATTGTGATGAGAGGGAGTGACTTTATGAGCACAATAGGTAACACTTGAGACATGATGATGAGGTGAATAAATAGAATTTACATTTTGGCTATTGATGTTATTATTAGAATTATTTACAATAGTCATAGATGAAGAAGATGTGTTATCATTACATGTAGAACCTATACAATATGAATGATCAGTTTGATTGCTTGAAATAGTCCTTTTAATTTCACATTGTTTTTCACCATGTTCATTACATATACGAGAAGAAAGACCTATGTTCCTTGCTGATGTTGATTCCATATAAAAGGGGTTGACTGAGAGTCTATTACATTTCTAAAGTTCCTTACAAGTCTGCTGATGCCATGGTTGTTCAGGTGAACCTTGTCCCAATATAGGTCTTCTCTAATATGTCCTTCTTCTGTAACAAATGATGAGGCATGGTCTGCAAATGATACGCGAGCACTAGCGCGACAATTTCGTTCAAAGATGGTGTTAAGTTCATATATAACTCCGTTTAAGACATTACTTCTTGCAAGGGGGATCAGTCGGGGAAGAATACTTGATACAATGATGTGCGCGTTAGGAAATTTCTGAAGAGCTGCATTGACAAGACGTCTCGCTTTGGCTTCACAAGCCTCGGTTGATTCGCGCTTTACATTATTAGTCCATGCTTGTAGGATGACATGTTTTGGGTTTACATACTCACAATCCTCGACAAGTCTCTGAATCTCAACTATGGTTGCTCCACTCTTTGCAAATACTTTTGTGGACCTTCCTTTGTAGAATTTATCTTCATTAATCCGCTTGCATATAGAGTTACTAAAAATTAGGATCTGTGGGCATTCTTTCGGCGGTGGTTTCTCACTAGTACTTTTTGTAGGTTGTCTTGTTGGTCTTGGAGTTGGTTTAGTAGTAGGCCTTGACTTTGCTGAGTTAGCGGGGACATGTTTGTCTGGGGTCATCAAGTCGATGCTGGGGGCTGAAGGAACAGCAGTTTCTGCTACCTGATCAAATAAAGCGCTGTAGGAATTTGATGTTGTTACTGCTGGTGCACTTTCTGTTGGCTGGGATAGGCGACTTGCTGTTTTGGGAAGTTCAAAGTTCTGCACATGGGTCTCCTTTAGACTGAAAATTTCAGCCTCTAGTACACTGTTACGCTCACGGAGTTCGCGAAATGCTGACGAAATCTGGGTAAAGTTTTGTCGCAAGTCTCTAAATTCTTGTAGCTGTGAGGTGAAATCCTTTACCTTGTCTTGCAGGCTTTGAATTTTCCTTCTGAGTTGAGGTGTTTCATCTGGAGCGGAGTCAGTTTGAGTTTGTGCATCACAAGATGTAACTCTAGTTTGAACAGAAGAGTCTGTCATTAGTTCGTGATTGAGTTCAAATGTTGGCAGATTTTCACTTTTGTCCGATGATGTGATAGCGTGGTTATGTGTTGGCGTAGAAGTAGAAGGACCAGGTGTGAAGGGAAGGCTGCAACATTCTCTTCTGCTAATTTGTTACCAATTTCTGTTAAGATGGTATCTATCCAAGTTTGATGGAGTGATCCTTGGACTGAGATAGTGTTGGTAGATGCATAGCAAGTGATGGTTACATGTTGTAGTGTATCTCCAGGCATAACACATCTGAAGATGCAGCCGTACCTGCCCTTGTCTTCTGCTGTACCATATCTAGCACATAGTTCATAAGATAGTTGATCAAATATATCTGGGTTGACAGCTATTGTTGTTGACATAGTTTTTGGTTCAATTTTCCACATAGAGTGATCAAATATGTCCACATTTGTAAATCCATTGAAAGTACCATGGAAAGACTGCCATAGATGATTGACAGCTCCCTATGTTATGCTCGTTAAGTTCATTGTTATATAGGCAGGATGTTCTTGGAAGAAAATCAATACCAGTGATGTAGAGTTGTAGTCCAAGTTGAATTATAATACAAAATATGAAATCAAATGTCATATATTTTCTCCAAAACAGTGATCAAGTTTATAAAATAAAGTTGATCAGTAAATTCCAGACATCAAGATGAAGATGTTGATATAAAATTCAATAGGTAATCCAAAGTAAAAACAGCGTAATTATGGTGATTTGTCAGAGCTCATGTGGAGTGATGCACACTAGTTGAATAGCAGCTGGTTCAGATTTTTTATTCCTATGTCCACACTACTAAATGTAGAAATCCTCACTACTAAATGTAGAAATCCTCAAATTTTGCCCCACTCAGCTTTGGAATTGCAAAGGGAAGCTAAATATGTCCAGACATGCAGAAACTCAACATTCATCACAAGCTTACCCCGACTGGGCACTTTACTCAAGGTAAATAGGCCTGCCCATTTGCTCGAGTTGAATACTATACCCCATGGCTGAACACAACTTAAATTGTACTTTGTGGCTGTGATTACCCAAGTATACAGGTGTCAGGGATGATCTCCAGCAATAGCCAGCTGTGCTTCATATCTACAAGGTGTCCTGAGGTGTCTAAATGTTAGCAAAAATGGCTTAATTACTTCAAATATGCACTTTAACGAGTGGCTATTAAAAAAATTAACATTTCTCCCCAAACACTGGTCAATGGGTCATGCATCAGTGCAAATGGCATCAACGTACTATGCTGCATGTAGCAGATATACATTTTGAAGCTTTTTAGACTTGTACCGAAATGACCCTTAATGAACTTTAACCCCAATTCTGTGTACAACCTTTAGACACTTGGTATAGCCGATGCTATATGTGGAAGTAATATATTGTACTATGTAATTTGTGACACAAGAAGCATTTTACAGGTACAGGGTGTCCCAAAAAAGAGGCCCCTCATTACGCCCTCTTTTTCTCCTATTTCTGAAAAGTTGATTAACTATATTTTGGTACGTAAAGAAACCTTGAGTCGTTAGCTTTAATAAACCAAAACAATTATATCAATCGGCTGACAGCTTTTGAAGATATGCTCTTTTGAATAAAACTACCCGTTTTTCACTCTGTCCACCGATAGCAAACAGAGTGGAGTGGCCTGCACGATTACCAGACCCCACACCACTTGATTTTTTTCCTTTGAGGCAAAATCCAAGATCTTCGCAAACGTATAACTGAATGCATTCGCAAGTATCCGGCGTACATGGATGGTACGCAACGCAATTGATGCAATGAGGACCAGGGCTGAAACCTGTATTCGCCAAGGAGGCAACCAGGTAGAGAGCAGAGCAGCAGAGTAAACTCACTTCAGAAGAACCAAAGACAATCCAAACAACCTTTTAGGGCTACCTTTTATCCTAAAAAGAGAAATGACCTATGTTGTAAATAATAAAACAATAAAGCAAGAAACAACAAAGTAAGAAAGTAAGAAACATAATAAAACAAAAAGGTATAAATAACCAAGAAAAAAAATAATTGCAAGTAAAGCAAAAGGAGTCCCTTTCGGCATCCATTTTACCCACAAATTAATGACACTAACAAAATCCATTGCCCATTAACCCACCGGTAAAGCCCATTCAATAAAGTTATTTTATAAAGTTATCATTGAGGAATGTTTGATATTCATGCATGGTATGTGTACTCCTTTTCAATCTTTGAAGTAGCCAAACCTTCTCCGTGGACAGAGTGAAAAACGGGTACATTTCTTTAAAAGAGCATATCTTCAAAAGTTGTCAGCCGATTGATATAATTGTTTTAGTTTATTAAAGATAACGACTCAAGGTTTCTTTACGTACCAAAATATATTTGATCAACTTTTCACAAATAGGAGAAAAAGAGGGCGCAATGAGGGGCCTCTTTTTTTTTTGGGACACCCTGTATTTGGTTTTATTCTGCATGTAGCAGATATAAATTTGTGAAGCTTTTTTAGACTTGTACCGGAAATGACCCCTTATTGAACTTTAACCCCAATTCGGTGTGCACCCTTATAAACAGTGAATATAGCAGATGCTTATGTGCAAGTGACGTCATTGTAGGATGTTGCATGTAGGATGAAAAGCACTTTTAGCTCAAATCACATTTATGGCCTATTTGACCCCTCTGTAACCTTTAACCCATTCAAAGTCACGTGACATGTATGGTCGTGGTCAATGATGGTTGTGACCAAGTTGTGACCAGAATTTGTCGACCGATTAGGAAAACAAACCCTAGCCGGGAGAGCCCCGGCTAGGTAATGAAATAAAGTACATTTTCTTTAGGCAATATTCACAATTTTGAGAGTATATAGACTACTTTTTCAATCCTTTTAGAGTGAATTTTTCCACTCAAGGGGTTGTCCTCCATTTCACTCATTTTCCACTCTTTTAAAGTAATCAGATATATTGTCTCTGTTTATATGCATGTCATCTCATGCCTTTATATACGTAAAGCGACATGGTTTCAGAGTTACTTTCTTCACCCATAAGCTATTCTGTCTTACAATGAAATAAGCGTATACGTTTCAATCAAATACTCAATTTTAACTGAACTTGAATTTCACATATTTCACATGTATATTCTTTAATTTTCCAGTTTATTTGTATAGGCAATATTGGTAGCCTAAATGTTGCTTATAGTTTCATTCATAGTTGATTTCTTGTTTGCAATTATACACTTGTTTCCTTGTTTCTTTGAAACATAATCTTGAGGTGCAATAAACCAAATTATAAATCAAAACCATTACGGTTTCTTTAGTTTTGTTAAAATAATCGAAGTCAGTCTGTAATGTTATTTTGTTTTTATTACTTTTAATTTGAACATTATGTCCAATTATATACTGGAAGTAGTTAGATTTTTCATGAGATCAAATTAACATCAAATTTTGCAAACTTCTAGTGTAGTGGTCATTAATATTGCTAATGTATTTTTAATAGTGCCAACGCATTCTTTGTTTTGAGATAGCACATGTATCTCTCTATATGTCACAAAAGGTCATCAGAGGTCAAAGGTCAGAAAAAATTTAAAGTTGCTCCAACCAGATTGTAACTTGCGGACAATGATCCCTGACAGTTGGGGAGTTTTAAACCATAAAGGTCACCCGAGGTCGAAGGTCAGGTCAAATTGTAAGTTACTCCAACTGTGCTGTAATTTGGGGAAAACAATCCTGGCACTTGGGGAGTATGAAACCGCAAAGGTCATTTGAGGTCAAATTTAAAATTGTTCCGATTGGACTAACTGGTGGAAAATGATCCCTGACACTTGATGAGTATGGAACCGCAAATGTCATCAGAGGTCAAAGGTCAGAACAAATTTAAAAGTTGCTCCAACCAGGCTGTAACTTGCAGACAAGGGTCCCTGACACTTGGGGAGTATAAAACTGTAAAGATCATCCAAGGTCAAAGGTCAGGAGAAATTTAAAGTTGCTCCAACTGGGCTGTAACTTGCAGACAACGATCCCTGACGCTTGGGGAGTATGAGGCCATAATGGTCATCCAAAGTCAAAGATCAGGTCAAATAATTAAAGTTACTCCGACCGGGTTGTACCTTGCGGAAATAATCCCTGACATTGGGGCGTATAGCTCCAAACAACACGGCCCCGGCAAGGTTTGTGGTCTATGACCACCATTTGCCACTAGTTCTGTTTCTTTCTTTACACAGCCGTGACATACGGCTGTGTCTTTTTTTCTTACAGGATCTTCTTCTTTCTTTCTTTCTTTCTTTCTTTCTTTCTTTCTTTCTTTCTTTCTTTCTTTCTTTCTTTCTTTCTTTCTTTCTTTCTTTCTTTCTTTCTTTCTTTCTTTCTTTCTTTCTTTCTTCTTTCTTCTTCTGTCGACTTTACATTTGCTCTAGCACTGACATGGCTTTTGACCTAACTTGGTCACTATCATCACTGACCATGCCCCTACATGTCACATGAAATTTGTGGGGTCAAATGTCACGTAAGGGTCACAGGGGTCAAAAACGTGATTTCAGCTCAAAATGCTACTTCTCCCACAAATTACGTAGGACAGTAACGCAACTTGCACACATGCATTGTTATTACCAAGTGTCTATAAATCATAAACAGATTTGAGGTCAAAGGTCACTAAGAGGTCACTTCCGGTATAAAACTAAATTCCTTAAAAAATTTTTATAAGCTAAGAAAAACATAGGAGAGTGACGGTATATGCACACATGAATTATGTTTTCCTAATGTATATGTGGTATATTTTTAATTTGGGGTCAAATGTCATTAAGGGGTCACTTCCGGTATAAAACGAAATAACTTCAAAATGCTACTTCTCCCACAAATTACATAGGACGGTGACGCAACTTGCACACATGCATTGCTATTACCCAGTGTCTATGAATCATACACAGATTTGAGGTAAAATGTTATTAAGGGATCACTTCCGGTATAAAACTAAATTCCTTCAAAAACTTTTATAAGCTAAGCCAAACATAGGAGAGTGACGGTATGTGCACACATGAATTATGTTTACCTAATGTATATGTGGTATTATTTTATTTGGGGTCAAAGGTCATTAAGGGATCACTTCCGGTCCAAGACAAAAAAACATTCAAAATGTCCCTTCTGTCACAAATAACATGGCAGAGTGATACTTTGTACACACATGCATTGACACAAGGCAATGTCTGTGGGGTTTTCGTAGATTTTGGGGTCAAAGGTCATTAAGGGGTCACAACATGGCTGTGTTCGTGGTCTTAGACCACAGCTAATTCTAGTTCTTTCTTCTTTCTAGCAATAAGTTTCAAAATGTTTCTCCTCCTACATGTTACACCCTACAGTTACGTAACTTGCACATATGTATCGGCTATATCCAGTTCCCATAAGGTGTAAACAGAATTAGGGTCAAAGGTCATTAAGGGGGCATTGCCGGTATATAACCAAATACCTTCAAAATGCTTCTTCTACCACAAATTACAGAGCACAATGACATCTCTTGCACATATGCATCGGTTATACCCAGTGCCTATAACTTGTACACAGAATTAGGGTCAAAGGTCATTAAGAGGAATGCAATGTTACAATTGAAGACCTTAGTGGATAAAGTAGTTAAGTGCCAAAATACCAGTTTCGAGAAAAGTGGGTTTAAAGTTATGCATTGTGTCTATTGACCACAAACTTAGTTACATTTGTAATGAATTCTCTCGATTCCAAATACAGCGCGCCACCAACGACGGCAGTGAAAATTGGCTTGGGGTCGACAGTTTTTCATCAACCATAGCTGACCATTGTGATTATTACTCTAAAAACACAATGTTTTATAGTACTTTTTGAAATTTTTTGAGATTTTCTGTGTTGAAGTGAAATATTGCAGTTTGATATTCACAGATGTCCTTTTCTAAATCCCGCAAACTTGACGTTGATACTAGCTGTTTCCTTTTGTTATACATTTTCTAAAACCGCCCTTTTTTTTTTTTAAACTTTGCGATGCTTTTCAGCCCGATACGCGCGAGCCTAGTCAATGCGAAGTAGGCCTAGGCCTGTCCTTTTTTTTAATGGAAAACGCATAGGTTTTATTTTGGTTATTAGAATAAATTGTTTTAATTCTTTCTGAATTTATTGTTTGTTCAATACGATAGTAATATAACACCAACATCCATACTATAGGTGTTGCATTTTTGTAATCGGCCTACATTTTCTAAAAATGGGTTTTTTGCACGAAGGCGCTTATAGCGGCCCGCCGCGCGGGATAGGCCTACCGCAAAGAAATTCAAGTAAATTTTTAAAAGATTCTTAATGTCTCATTACTTATAAACATGCATCACATTGGTTTGCCGTTTTTGTTATTATTGTAATTGTTTGATTTGTCCTTATTATATTTTTAGCCTAAATTTGTATTTTTAATTGTATTAGGGCCTACTATCAAACATTAAAAAAATTACGATCACAATAAAAACACTTTGTAGGCATAGCCTACCGCATAGGCCCTAAAAATAACATTTATTTTTTGTTAATATTTCAATTTTAGACTTTAATGCATAAGTTCAACAATACCTCATAGAGTTCTAGCATTATAATAAAGATGAAGAAAGTTTCAAACTGCATGCAAAAGAGTAGGCCTACATGAATTTAAAAGATCATTATTTTACGGCATAGGCCCATCAAGAAAATATGCATGAAAAACTCCATAACTTTAGAACCAAGTATGCTAGACCTTTGGTGTTTTCACAGTAACACAATTTTCAAAATGCCTCTTTTGCCCCCCATGAACCAGATCGTGTCACAATTAAGGTTTAAATTTGACAATTGTCATGCCCGATTTTAATATTAATTCATGTTTCTTTTTCATATTTTATTTTTACTTCCGCTTTCTTGCATGTCATACCATCTTTATTTCATATTTCCCTTTTCATAACCCAAGGAAATTTACTTTAATGTAGGCCTAGGCCTACTCCCAATTAAAATAGCACACGTTGGTTGGAATGAGTTTCTTTTAGTCATATAATATCGGTCGGCACAACATTGAAAAATCAAAACCTGTATTCGACTAAATATTCAATTGGGCAATTTTAAACGCCTAGGACTATACATGTTTTTTAAAAAAAAAGAAAATGGGAAAGATTAAAATCTTTCCCATTTTCTTTTTCTTTCTCATGAAATTATAAGTCAACACTGTGAAAAGAACTGAACTGTAGTGTAGCCCAACCTTTACGGCATTGTGGACTTTGGCCAAATTGGAAAGGTTTAAATTCGGAGGGTCGACATTTCTTGCATATTAAATAATGGATCAGGCCCATGGATCATGGACTCAACCTACAAAGTAAAGAGGTCAAATCTGGGGATGGACTTTATTGGAGGGTGAACGCATTGTTTAGGCCTGCTTCATTTGAGACCCCCCACACACACACACCAATTTACGGTGAAGAATATACTGTACAATAAGGGACAAAACAAGATAACTTAACAATAGTTTGGAGGCCATTAGGCCTATAGGCCTAAATGAAAATGAAAACATGCCTATTCATACAGAAGGGTAGGCCTATTCGAGCCCCTGCACTAAATTTATTGAGGGGGCTGAGCCCTGCCCCCAGCCCCCAGTTCATAAGCCTATGTAATTTTGTTGACAGAATTGCACCACAAGAGTTTATTTTAAAATTAACAGGTTTATTTGTTTAGTGCAAGTATATCTGATATATTTTCTCCCGACATTATACATTGGGGCCAAAGTGTTTTGTTTATGGCTATAGGCTATAGAAGGAAATGGCTTCTAAATTTACCACCTTTCGTGATCATACAGTAGGCCTACATCATGCTACAAAGAGCGTTTCAAAACGTCACACGAAAAATGCTTTAAAACAATTAATTCATATCTATTCAAGTTTGTAAAAAGGTTATAAATGTAAAACATCTATAGGCCTAGGTTAGGAAAAAAATGATAAAAATAAAAATAAGACAAGCGTTCAAAACATTTATGAAAACCAAAAGCTTTTGTCTTAATCATGTATCACGCATGGTATAATTATGGGAAAAGTTATCCAAACAAGAAATAAAAAAGATTTAGATTAAATTTCCTGTTTGAAATTGTCTTGCATCAAAAGCATTTTTCTATTATAGGCCTACCCAAACTCGAAAATTGACATTTTGACATCGGGTTTATAGGCCTAGATGGTCGATCAGAGACATCAACATTTTTGACATCGAGTTTTAACCGTCGATGGTTGAATAGGAATAGAGTACATTTGAAATTCGAAAACGTTTTAATCATATTAAAAAAAATGCTTTACGCTGTCCATGCTGTTAAAATATGTACCGGTATTGAATATTTCGTTATTCTAAAAATTGAGAATTAGGCCTCCTTTACTTAAAACAAACAAGGTTTAAAAATTGGTTTTTTAAGGATATATTCATGAGGGTCTAAGTAGGCCTAGGGGCCTATCCCAATCACTGATTTTTCAGTGTTTTCTTTTCTTGTAAACGAGAGCCTAAAGTATTTTCCCAAGCGCCTCGGATCGGGTTCGGAAAAGTTTGAAAATAAGGGTTTAATTGATGCCCATTATTTTGTGTGGGAATAGGCCTAACACTCTGAACATTCACAGATGTAGGCCTAAACCATGACTGTCGAAATTAACTTTAAAATGGAGGCAGAAAAAAACATTAAAAAAATATATACTTTACGCTGTCCATGCTGTTAAAATATGTATTGAATATTTCGTTATTCTAAATATTGAGAATATTAGGCCTACTTTACTTAAAATAAACAAGGTTTAAAAATTGGGTTTTTTTAAGGATATGAATGAGGGTCTAAAGTAGGCCTAGGGCCTATCCCCAATCATATTTTTTAATCAAGTCTATTATTGGCCTTCTTACCATGCTTACAACAAAGCTTAAAGACCTGAAAGTGTTTTCTTTTCTTGTAAACGAGAGCCTAAAGTATTTTCCCAACACCTCAGAAAGTTCGGAAAAGTTTGAAAATAAGGGTTTAATTGATGCCCATTATCTTGTGTGGGAATAGGCCTAACACTCTGAACATTCACAGAGGTAGGCCTATACCGGTAGGCCTAAACCATGACTGTCGAAATTAACTTTAAAAAGAGGCAGAATTGGAAAAAAATCGTCGGAGGGTTGAATTAACAGCTGATCATCATCAACGTAAATAAACAAATTTGAGTAATCGATAGCAACACTCGTTACGTTTCCAGGGTCGATGGTTCATCGTCGACGCGTCATGGATGTCGACTTTTACCCATGATGCTCTGCGCGAAGTTGATCAGCCAGGCGTGATCGTAGGTGGCGCGCTGTATTTGGAATCGCGTCAATTGATATGGATATTGTACTTAATGTAGCTATTTTTCAACGATTTGTCATTTATTGATTTTCTTTAATCAATAATCAGTATTTTGTACTTGACTACTTTTTCCACTAAAACCATAGGTCAGATTTAAACAATTGCATTTTTCAAAAAATTGAAAGTTAATAATAGTTAAAAGAATAGATTTTTAAAAATTTTTAAGCAGTCAAGTTAGCTCAATCGATAAGGCGTTCGACTATGGTGCGAGAGGTTGCGAGTTCGAACCCTGGTGGTGCCTAGTATGCTCTCGTGGAAAACTTGAAATTCCCTTGGACAAGGAACTCACTGCTAATTTGTCTCGTTGTAACCCGTACGAAACTCGGGGAGCTGGTCCTTGTTGCGATGGTTATTTGTGGAATGTCTTGAAGCAGCAAAATCCCTGAATTGTAGTTTAATGGTTTATGGAATGATATGGGGCCATAGTGGTCAGCGACAACCTGTAAAGTGTGCTGAGGCTTGTGGATCAGCGTCTAGGCGTTGTGCCTGTGCCTAGCGCACTATAAATCACTGCGCTTTTTTTTTTTTTTTTTTTTAAATGCCCATATCGAGAGGAACAATTTGGTGTATCATTTATGCAAATCGGATGTTGTTGAAAATTTGACCTCGTTTGACCTTTGCTTGACCTTGACCCTATAACTGCTAAACTAAGCACGTTAGATATGGCAAAGCACCCATAGTGGGTAGGAGAACATGAAAACTAATATGAGATACTGTATTAGGATCAATAATATGATTATTATCTCAAGGACAATATTGTTCAAGGTTGCGCCGCAGGCTTACAAAGAAACAATAGCAATCAAGCTTAAACTTTAAATTAGCACCCGATAGAGGGCAGGGCCTGAAGAATGAGGGAAATTATGGGGTAAATATTTAACGGAATAAACTGCATAATCATATTATTTAGATTTATTCCGTTAAAAATCTTATATTGTTCAAGGTTGCGCCGCAGGCTTACAAAGAAACAATAGCAATCAAGCTTAAACTTTAAATTAGCACCCGATAGAGGGCAGGGCCTGAAGAATGAGGGAAATTATGGGGTAAATATTTAACGGACTAAACTGCATAATCATATTATTTAGATTTATTCCGTTAAAAATCTTATTTTAACTTATCAAATTACTAGTTTTAATATTCTATGGTGTCAAATTTTTATTCACAACGTTGTAAATACGCATTAAATACGATTAATAACAACAGAGGGCGCTTTTTCTTTAATATGTGATCCTGTCTTCTGGAGTACAAGAGTATACTCTCACATGATACTTAATATGTGATCCTAATACAGTATCTCATTTTAGTTTTCATGTTCTCCTACCCACTATGGGTGGGCAAAGTATATATTTTTGTAATCCTTATACCCTAAGGAGTAATTTGGGACCAATTTGAAACAAATCGGAATATTTTGACATTTTGACAGACTTGTACCCGAGTCCAGCTTGTCCGAGTCCGAGCCGAGCCGAGTCCAGTTGTATCCGAGTCCGAGCCAAGTCCGAGTCCTTTTGTGTCCGAGTCCGGACTCGAGTCCAAGTCCGGGGTGCCGAGTCCGAGCCAAGTCCGAGTCCAACAAAATAAGACGCGAGTCCGGACTCGAGTCCATTCCCGTGGGGGGGGGAGTCATTCAACTTTAATGTGACATGTATCTGCCTACTGGCATTGCTTAGTAGGAGCCTATTTGTATAAAAATGGGTCATTGGGTATAACAAATTGAAAAAAGAGTAATTGGGTATAAAAATTTTGAAAGAAGGGGGTCATTTGGTATAACATTTTGAAAAAATGGATCATAAGAAATGGAGCAAAATGTTGTATTTTGTTTCTAATTAAAAATTTTTATGGCATTTTGATGATAAAATTGTAGAAAAACAAGGTCATTGGTCAAAGGTCACTCACTACACCACACCACACACCACTCTCCCTATACACTCCCACCCTACCAAACCCCACCCCACCAAACCCCACCCCAGTGCACCTCACACAGTTGACATTTCAAGGACTCAACCCAAGTCAACCAACCAGCCATACACACAATGGTACATGTAACTCCTGAAGGTAAAATCTACATGTATCAGATCATCAGATGATGTGGGGATATTTGTGTGTGTGTGGCACACTACATGTAAACTCTTGCACCCAGAGACTAGAGAAGCATACAAGTCATGTAAATGAATTGCAATGTATTCAAATACATTACATAAAAATAACATCATCGTCATCATCATCATCACCTTCGTCATCATCGTTATCATCATCGTCATAATAATAACAAATAATACTAGCAGAAATTCACCATTAATTCTAAACATCTTTTCAAAATTGTCCCACACAAATGTGCAGTGCCAGTGAGTAGTGAGCACACACAAACTACAGCACCCTACGCCCTATGTTTGAGTACCAATTTACTGAGTGGGAGCTGAGATGTAGGGTCCAGTGTGCATGTTTCTCTCTTTCAAGAGTTTGAATGGATTGGAAAGTTCCATGAAAGAACTCTTCAGTATTTTTTATAGTGCAAATATTTAATAAAATTATGCATTTACGTGTAATTAATTATCAATTATTTCATTTTAAATGATAACAATACATGTAATATGATTCTGCTAAGTGACAGATACATCTAAATAATTTGGTGGATATGTAGGATATATGACAGATCACAGATTTGACAGCCCCCAATTAATTTGGAAAATGGCCAAATAAGTAAAGTCAACAAATTTGAGATCTATTTTGACATTTTTAGATAATCATTTCACATTTTACATGGATTGGACTGGACTCGGATCGGACTCGGCTTCGAGTCCGAGTCCTTTTGTGTCCGAGTCCGAGCCGAGCCGAGTCTTTTTGTGTCCGAGTCCGAGCCAGTCCGAGTCCAACAAAAAGTGGACTCGAGTCCGGACTCGAGTCCGAGTCCGGACTCGAACGATACATCACTGCATTTTGACCCCACTTGACCCCTCACGTGACCCATACTTGGAAGGGGTCAAATCGACCCAAATTTTCGGAAAAAAATGTTTGACCCCCAGTGACTTATAATCTGCATTATCTGGACATCTGTAAGGAGTATGTGGCTCAAAATGATTGACAACAAATCTCATGACCAGGGGAATATTTTGCAGGGGTCAGGTCAAAGGTCACGCAGAGGTCCAATCTTAGAAATTCATTTTTTGGACACCTGTAAGGGGTTTGGGGCTCAAACTCGGTGACAACAAACTTCATGACGTGGGAAAAACTTTGAAACATTTGCAGGTGTCAGGTCAAAGGTCATCTTATGTCAATTTTTAGAATTTCATTATCTAGACAGATGTAAGGGGTACGGCTCAAACTAAGTGATAACAAACCTCGACACCAGGGGAACAATTAGGAACATTTTGAATGGATCAGGTCAAAGGTCATCTGGGTCTAAATTTTAGAATTGCATTTTCTGGACATCTGTAAGGGGCTGTGCAATAATTAAGAGCCCTGGGGAGGGTAAAATTGGGGGGCACGAAGTTTTTGGCGAGCCGAAAGGGGGGCAAGCAATTTTTGGCAAGCCGAGAGGGGGGCAAGCAAATTTTGGCACACATTCATTGAGCGCCTTTTAAATAAAATGCGCTAAAAAGGCTTAGGAAAACGGTACGGAAACGCTTAAATATGAAAATTTTCCTGCTTGCTGCGCTCGCAACATGTATATAGACCATTTACGGTTTGGAAATTTGGATCCCACAAATTTGGCATGTGCAGGGGGGCCAAGAATTTTTGGCGGGCCATAATTATTGCACAGACCCTAAGCTGTATGTGAATTCTATTGGTGGCATCGATATCAATGTAGCTTACATGCTTTTAAAGGTAGAAGCCAAAACGTGGTACAACACTAACGTACCACGTTTTGCCGAATGCCGAAAATGGTCAAAGTTAAGTCAAGGTCATCTGAATATAGATTGTTGTTTTGCCATCTTTTTTTGGTGGGTGAGATCACCATCGAATGCCAAAAATGGTCAAGGCCATCAGATTATAGATTGTCATCAACCTTGGTGAATAAGATCACTATCGAGTGTCGAATATGGTCAAGGTCATGTCAAGGTCATTCGAGTATATATTTTTGGATTGCCATCAAACTTGGTGGATGTGATCACCATCGAGTGTCGAAAGTGATCATGGTCATGCCAAGGTCCTCCGAGCAAAGATTGTTGGGTTGCCATTAAACTGTCCCGAAAATGTTCAATGTAATGTCAAATTCATCACTGTTTAGATTGAAGCAGCTTCAGGTTTCAAAGTTGGTACACTGACTGCATCCTGGCTTGTAGTGCACATGGGGTGAAGGTCACATGCATAGACATTCGTGTTTGCTAAAACACAACAGTAACATCTAGTTCTCCATTTCCTCACGCTTGTCAGGGCTTTCTCCAAAACTACAAGGGCCCATGCTCATATTTGGCACACATATAATAGCCCTACCCCGTAGATGTGCCTTTTGCCACTTTTGACCCCAAAAGTCGAAGGTCGCGGGCCCCAGGGGCCCAAAATCAAAAATTAGAAGCATGCTGTTTCTCATGAAATAAAGCAGCCTGAGGGCTCTGAGTTGGTACACTGATAGCACTAGTAGTACTCTATATTACCAAGTATGCATGGACCCCATCTATTATGGGCCCAAGACCCAAGCTGTTAGACAAAAAGGTTTTGAGTTTTGAATAAGCGAGTTTACAGGAAGCTATTGGGGTTAAAATGTTGGAGTTAATGTTTCAGGGTGCATGTTCCCGTTAATTGATGGTTTGCTGGATAGTCATCAAACTTGGCAAACAAAAAATTTGGTTCCAAAAGGCATTAAATCCAATGGCAGCCAGTTTTAAGCCTTGCATTTGAGACTTTTAGGGGCCCAACTGATATTAAATATAGTTAGAAAATAAGCTAGAGTTACAAACATATCCATTCCAATCGGTAAATGTTATTTAAACTTTACATGTTAAGATTATTATGGGCCCAAATATTTATAGACAAAAATGTTTGGAGTTATGAATAAGAGAGTTTATAGTAAGCTATGGGAATTAAAATGTTGGAGTTAATGTTTAAGGGTGCATGTTCCCGATAATTGGTGGTTTGCTGGATAGTCATCAAACGTGTGATCACTGAAAGTGGTCATGGTCATGTCAAGGTCATTCGAGTATAGTTTGTTGTTGGATTGTCATCAAACGTGGTGGATGTGATCACTAACGCGTGCTGAAAATGGACAAGGTCATCCGAGTATAGATAGATGGGTTCTCATCACATTTTGTGGATTTGATCACCATCGAGTGCTAAAAGTGGTCCAGGCTATGGCAAGGTCATTCGAGAATAGATTTTGGATTGTCAGCAATTAAAGCAGCTTCAGGTTTCAGAGTTGGTACACCGACTGCATCCTGGTTTGTAGATCTCAAGAAAAGAGGGTCGCAGGCATAGATATTCGTGTTTGCAAAAACTTAACAGTGCCATCTACAATGCTAGACAAAATAGGTTAAAATGAAAAATAGAATGTGCACCTTATAATACCCATATTTTCGTTATTTTTAGAGAGATTAAATGGCGCTTTCTTTAGTATCAAGTCTAAACATCACCCTCTCACTCAGTACCTCCCCTTGTCTCACCAATCAATGTTGGGTACTACAGAGCGCACATGAACACAATACCAGGATTCAACATTGATTGGGGGAACGGGGGCTCAGTTGCAACACTGTACTAATTTCATTCCAACCCTTTTGTCCAGGGTTGTCTCTAGGGCTACCCGGAATTACATAATGACACATATTTTATAGCTATAGTTTTTTATTCTTCGTCCGATTTACATAACATTTTACATCAAGACTAACATTTAACTGTCTCTTCTTTAATGCCAAAACTAAAATTGTTTTGGTGATACTAGTATAAGGGAACGGCCAACTTATATACATGAAGCTTTTAATTCGAAGTTCATGCAATTCAACTAAAATAGCTCATATAACGTCATATATTACATCATAAGTGTTGTACGTCCAAGAAATGTTCATTCTACCTTTTACATGTAAATGAAATATTATAAATGCAATTAATAAAAGTATGATCTGAGAGATAGAACATGATAAAATGAAAAGTGGATAGTTAACATGTTTAGCATATTTTACAGGTTTTATAGCAACATTGTTCTTACCAATGGTCCGATTCTCATAAAATTGTACATGAAGAGTCACAAAGGTGTTACCTGTTGATTCCTAACCGATAATCAATATTGCTGTGGATGGTCTAAGGGTGCGGTCACTTTTTATTCATAAACATCCTATATCTAAAAGTTCACGGTTTATATCGTTATATCAAATATATCGTCTTTGGTAGAAAGCAACAAAATGTTAAGATTTCACACCACCAAATAGTATTATACGGTCGTGCGCCCTGAATGCATTTCTCAGGAAAAGCCTAAAGTAAGCATTAAAATGAGCAGAAATTTACATAACCCTGGCTAAATTTTAATTGGTCATGATTAGTAATATCAAATCCTACAAGTGTACCACAGATAGGAGAAATCGAGTATTTTTAAGCAGTCGTTTCTGTACAGAAACACTGGCATGATTTTGGAGGTAAATTAGGTAATTCCCAGACATCATAGACTTCGAGGGCCAGTCGTAAAAAAATAATGACGGTCAACCTATAATTTCCCAGGTTCAGGCTAGGGCTCATTTCAACCATCATAGCTGTCGCTAAGAACTGAGTCGCTCTTGCTTCTTGAAGTGAATTTAGTACGTATCTCTGTGGGGATTTATTTGGTGGTGTGATATCTGCATTGGGTTGTGTATAAGAACAACTAATCATTTGTGACTATTTACCAGCACGATTAAAAAAGATAGTCCATGAGTAAGTTTAATTATGGTGCTGCCTACTTGAAAATAGATCTGGATATATTAAAATTTGTTTCAACTTGTACATGTGCCCTGTGACTCAATTGAAAACATCTAAAAGATTGAGATGCAAAGAATTAGGCACATGCTGTATTGATTTTAGTCAGCATCATACTTTTACTTGAACTATTTAAATTTTAATGGTCAAGATATGTTGAGATGAGGCTGAAGATGATGTAAAATAATCCTTTTGAAAAATATTTGCTCCCTGCATTGGGCTGTGTATAAGAGCATTGGTGTATATAGGCGACACGCTTTGTGTACATCTTCGTGATAAAAAATTATCATTTACAATAATATTAAACCAGATTAAAGTCTAGAAAATTCAAATTGCACATGACAATCAAGGCCTATAAGCTGAAAAATCAGGGTTTTGTCGAGTAGGTTTGAATGTGCGTATGACTGAGTTCTGTTAGTTCTGTGTAATTGCAGAAATCTTTCTGGTTTCAATTTTGCTTTTGTTCAAGTGTGTAACAATCATGGCATCAGGGATAAAGTGAAAGAAACCTCCCTTTAAGCATTTGTGACTATTTACCAGCAAGATAAACAAAGAAAACACTGAACAAAAAAGGGATGCTGGTGTCCATGAGTAAGTGTAATTTTGGTGCTGCCTACTTGAAAATAGTTCTGGATATATTAACATTTGTTTCAACTTTTACATGTACCCTGTGACTCAATAGAAAACATCTAAAAGATTGAGATGCAAAGAATTGGGCCCTGCCTCATTATCATATCTGAATGTTGCTATCTTCAGTAGATAGCATGTGGTTACCAATGCACATGCTGTATTGATTTGAGTCAGCATCATACTTAAACTTGAATTATTTAACTTTTGTTGATATGTTGAGATAGGCTAAAGATAATTTAAAATAATCATTTTGAAAAATATTTGCTCCCTTTATGCATATTGGTACATTCTCGCATAATCGTCATGTATTCACATATGCGTATGTGTATATGCACCAATGCGTGTATTTGTTGGGGACCTTTAGTCCATCACATAGCCCATATTCATCGCATCTATTATTACAACATGTCGCAGGTCATGTCGCAGTTACTTTGTTTTCAATTCCATTAAAGCATATCAACAAAACTATTGAATCTATGGACAAGAGACTACATGAAAATCTAAAAGAGAAAGTATCAACTCATAGTGCAGTTTTGTCCACGGCAAATTCACCGTGACCTTTTCAGTCATAAACCCGCTTAGTGAAGATTAAACCAAAATATGCAGTACTAACCCATTATAGTAATCGATTGTCCAATGCACATTTCTTACCACGTGCTAATATTAATCCAATGAGCGATCGAATTGTCCGCTACGGTCGACTAATTCAATTGATAATGACACTATTGACATGTACGGGTGGAGCTCCAATGACTGAGTTTGGGGGATTTTTCACTGGTTTGCTATCATTTACTCATCAAGGCGCTCCACAGTTATTATAAGGACTATGCTAATAATTTAAAGATTGACATGTAGAAAATAAACCATACTTGATTGACAGAAAGTACTAAAGTTGTACCTATTGGTGGCACTCCTCTTCCCACGGTTGTTTGATGGGATCATTTATTAGTTTTTCAAACAAAACATCATGTACAACCAAATTGTTGGCTTAAACAGTTACATGTTAAACCACGGTATTCAGATTCTGTTCTTTTATTTTGATTACGATTTTTTTTCTTTGTATTTACTGTTATAGAATAGATTTCAGATTTTGATTGATCTAAATAATATTTAACAAGTTTGTAGACTTCGTTTTTTGGCATTTAAAGTGATCAATTGTGTGTCTAAACAGGGCTAAAAATAGGGTATTATGAATTTTAGAGACCAGTCCCTAAATCTGACAGATTAGCTATTGATAATTTCGTGGTAAAGGACAAAATAAAAGCTGCTTAGCTTCCAAATTAAACCTCAATATCTTATTTACTTTTCATTTTATGGCCAAAAAAACCAACATTAGATGATTTTTTATTCAATTTTTCAAATACAATGCTAGACAAAATAGGTTGGAATGAAAAATAGAATGTGCACCTTATAATGACCATATTAACGTTATTTTTATAGTGATGAAATGGCGATTTCTTTAGCGTCAAGTCTAAACATTACCCTCACCCCCCCCCCAATACCTTCTCCTGCCCCACCAATCAATGTTGGGTACCACTGAGCGCACATGAACAAAATGTCAGGATTCAACATTGATTGGGGGAACGGTGGCTCAGTTGCAACACTGTACTAGTTTCATTCCAACCCTTTTGTCCAGGGTTGTTGTTATACCCGCATGCAGGGTATTATTTTTAATTTGTTATCATGTGGTTTCTTCTCCTCCTCTTTATTTCCTTCTTCTTTTCACATCAACATGACAAGGCTAGCGCTAAAATACATTTGTGATGAAATAATTTGTGATGATTATCTTTCGTATGTTTGATTACTCGTTATAATATTTGTGGACATACCATCGGATAGATGAATGCCACTGTAGTAAAGGTGAAGTTTCGAATAAACTACCTACTTTAATTCATGGGAAATAGTTTGGTAGTCTAACTTGCGTAACATAATTCACACTGTTGTTTAAAGATAACTGTGTTTGGAATGTTGTCTACATGTACTAAATAATCCATGTAACACAAATCAAATTTAAATTTCCAAATCTCATATCATACATTTATTTTGCACATCATCAATTAATGTGTTTGGAGATTCGATCTCAATCAAAAAAAATGGTGGAAAGAAACAATAGAACAGAAAACATAATTAATATTCATTTACACGTCGTTGTTTTGTTGTTGTTGTTTTTTCGTTCCAGTTTTAAACACGGCAGATTATACAGCGACAGCCGGTGTTGACTATACTCTTCTTCGAGACGAACACGTAAATTTTAGTAATGCCGCGACTGATTCTACAGTTAGCCTGAGTATCGTTAACGATAACGAAGTAGAGCCGAACGAGATTATGGTGGTGTATATTGCAATACAAGTAAATGGAGAAATCTATCATGACTCGTTTACATTCATCACTATAACAGACGATGATTAAAATACACAACAATAAGAGATACAACACAGGCTCTCTGAAGCTACTGTCTGTTCAACTTAGGATATTCTTTTAAAGATATTTGAAAAAAAAATGTGGTCAATGTCATCAAAGAAAAGTGTTAGCACAGCCCTAGCCACAGCGTGATCTATACTTTTCAAATTCCAAAGTTCAATTTGAAACAAACCCCATTTCTTTTCAATTTTGCCTCATTTTAGGCACCTGGGTCCACCAAGAGGGTTCGCGTCCTTTTCACAACTTAGGGTATAGACCCTGTCGAATTTAACAAAATATCTGACCACCAAGAGGTATTCACGGGGTAATTCGCATGATAATAGCCTACAATAAAAGTTTAAAAACCAACAGGTGATAGGTATGAACGGTTATGGAATCGAACTAGAGACCTGTCCCTCTGACACTTTACTGCCATATCAATTGTTATACCAGTCTGGTTATTGGATAGGGTATAGGCCTATACTGCCCTACCATGGCAAAAGGGCCTAACTAACAGTTTTTGAGAAATGGACTTTTCACCACAGTAAGGTCAATAGATACTATATCTACCTATAAAAAACATAAAACACTTCTATTCTAACCTGCAAACACTAATAATTACCCCATTTAGGATGGGTTGCCATGTACAAGTCAATGGAGGCTGAGCACGGTTTTAATCAATTATCTCGAAATAATCAATTTGTTAGTTAGGCCCTTTTGCCATGGTAGGGCAGTATAGGTGATGATGCTCGAAATTAGGTGAGGCTTCGTGAGGTGTGCGCGATTGCGTTTTGTGCATACCTTTATAGTCTGATGGCAGTGGGTATGATGTTGTTTTGATGTCAATGTGTTTTTGTTTTTTTGTTTTTTGGGGTTTTTTTTATGGCTATTGTTTCTCAAGACCATTAACTTCAAAAAAAAAATTACTGGACCTCTGTCAGCATTGGGCATTTTGAGATATGGCGGGTCAAAATTCACTCAGAGGTCGAAATTCAAATTGCTGAAATGCTAATGAAATGTTCTCCAAACTATTCCTCTTGTCATGGTGATCCAGAAAAAAAGTATACTTTTACCTATCTGTGACATAAACTTCACGATTAAACCTCCACAGGGGTCAAAACCTTTTTTTATGAAAATAGTTTCAAATGTTTCGTCTTCTATAACAAAATTTAAAAAAAATTAGTTTGTCATAGCTAGGATGTTTCGTTATCATGGTAACAAGGTGACAAATGTCAATGCCCATTGAATCTTATAGACCTGATCTTTTTTGCTATATTACCATGATTACCCACGTATACAGTACAAAATAATTTTTTTCTGCATATTTTCTATGATGAACAATTTGAGACTATTTTGGTAAAGATCTGAGCATTTTTCAGGTTTTTACACATGTGGCGGTCAAATTGTGACCTTTGACCTTCTTGCTTTTAACTCCAGAAGGGTGTGTCACAGAAAAGTAAAAGTATACTTTTTGCTGGATTGCCATGACAAGAGGAATAATTTGGAGAACTTTTCAACAGCATTTGAGCAATTTGAATTTTGATATCAGTGTGAACTTTGACCCGCGTCATAACAAACAAAACTAAATAACCAATTGAAAATTAATGTGTAGTGTTATAATACAGGGTGTCCAAGAGTGATTTATACCGTGTTTGAACAAAATATCAATAGTCAACAGTGTATCTAACTTTAATAAGTGCAGTACAATGACACATATGTCTCCTACTTCTTCTTTGATTTTCATGGAAATAGCTTGATTTGTTTTGGCGTGACGTTGCTATTACTGAAATGGACGAAAACCACACGTGTGTAATTTACAGCGCAAATGCTTCATAACACATGGATCCTTCATCACCCTCGTCCAGCCTCACTGTGCAATATATTGGAGAAATCCTACATTATTTTATATAAAATACACCAAATTTGGCACAGATGTAGAGCTTAAAATGCTGAATAATTCTTGATATAGGATTAATTGAAACATTTCAATAAGACTTCAGATATTTAGGTTGATAAATGTTCTTTTCATGTGATTTTTTACCCAAAAATGCATTATTACAGAGGATATAACGTCCTCATATATCTTTCGCAGTAAAGTTTAACCTTCTTCGTTACGTAGCGATGGGTTTGCCAGTATATTGTGGACATAACTACATGCTGTGACACTAAGGACGAACCTTCTCTATACGATCAATCTCTGCCGGCATTTCAAATGATGAAACTCACACACCTCAATAATTGTCTTCAAAACTGCCGCCAAAGAAAGAATAGTTTAAGTTCACTCAAGCGTAACAACTCCTTAATTCCATGCAAGGATTGCTTCGTAACATCATAAATAATCTACTATTTAGTAGAAGTAAGAACAAGACACAATTATACTGCATGATTTTCCAAATAACTTTGTGCTGAACGGTTAGTAATTTTACAGGTTTTCAAAATAGGTAGTTTTGTCAAAACTTCCAATTCAGCATTTTACGCAATATCCTGTGACTTATATTAGAAACGTCCGATTTCTAAAATCTAAAATTCCTAAGAAAGCTAAAAATATGTAAATTTTTGAATCTGAAACAATACTACCAATAGTAAAGCCCTTCATACCTAAAAATACAACTTTCCCGGTATAAATCATTCTGGGACACAATGTAGGTCTAGGCCCCACACAATACTTCCTAATGCGTTTGGTACAAATACGATCTCAGTTCATCTAATTATTATAACATTCGTCTATATTGCACTAAATGGATTGAATCAGAAAGGTTTATGGTACCCGAGGTTCTACAGCTTTTATAAAAAAAAAAATAACGCGGGAAAAGACAAAAATTGAAAAGGAATTGAACCTTCGAATTTGAAAAGTATAAATCACGTTGGGTATATGGCTGTGCTAACACTTTTCTTTGATGACTTTGACCACAATTTTTTTCTTTAAAAAATGCAATATTCTAAGCAAATTGAACAGGCAGTAAAAGCATTATTATTTCAAAGTGGCATGACTTTAGAGATTAAGATGCAATTATGATGATTATAGATTAAACAATCCTCTTTTTCTGTAATACTCAGTATTATAGTTGCTAAGCCCCATCTAAAATGCTAGGGCAAAATATGTAACTTCATTAGATTTGTATATATTATTATGACAAATCGACTGAGGATATTTCGAATAAAGTATATAAACACGGAAAAAACATCTTTGAACAAGTTCATTTGGATTGTTATATTTCACTGTTGACATATTTCTTTTTATACAAATCCAATAAAAATTAAGATGTTAAACTCACATTTTAGTGATTTAAGATCCGGATACGCCGAAAAATGGGTTAAGATCCGGATACGCCGAAAAGGAAAAGATACTCTACAAGGACGAGGGGGCCTACTCACTCAACAACATCTTTGACCAACTCCTCACGCCCTCTATAGCGGTTCCTGTTGCCTATAAAAGGAAGCAGTCAGATGTGACGAGTTGCCAGTCTGAAGAAACCACTGGTGTAGTGGTGAAACGTCACTAAAATGTGAGTTTAACATCTTCATTTTTATTGGATTTGTATAAAAAGAAATATGTCAACACGGAAAAAAATATTTTCAAACCTCCCACAATAGCGTTTGCATTGAGCATCATAATTCATGTTTCTCTCGAATATTATTTCAGTTGTGTAAAATGTTAGGGTGTATGGCGTTACAAATATGCACTACGCAAAAAAAAGTTTCTTTATGGTTAGGAAATTTAACCACTATTAAAATCTAGCGACTAATTGTCCTGCGCATTTTGACACCTCAATCACTACCCTACGACTTTCCTGAGAAAAGATATGAATGTTTAAGTAACACGGGGTCGAACAATAAAAATTCCAAAAAGGCCTATTCAAGTTTTCAGCATAAAAGAACACAAAAAACAACAAACATGCAGATAACATTTTTTGTTTACTTGGTGAGAACATTTTAGGCATCACACTGCCGCTTCCAACTTCACTTGGGATTGATCTCTTTTTCTTTCAGTACTTTGTGTGTCCACCGTTGGCTTCCCTTACATCAGTCAGGTGGCATCTCATGCTCCTAGTGAGGCGTCGAATGTTACCTTGTTCAATCCCATTCCACTCGTTGATAACGATACGATGCAAATCCACCAGAGTTCTATCTGTCATTATCTTCCGTGACTCGTCTCTTGAGCTAATCCCAAAGGTTCTCCAAGGGGTTAAGATCCGGGCTTCTGGAGGGCCACTTGCAAGTGTCTCAATTCCTTCTGTTTTGGTAACATATTGAACATACAGTATCTTCCAAACTGCTGTAATCATGACCTGTTTTGAATCCCTTTTCCAAACCCATCTCGCAAAACGTAAATGTCTTAGTACCCACTCACCTTTGTCTTTGATCATTCATTTGCACAATAAGCAAATGATTATCCAACATGCATCAAGGAAAATGCTGTAAATTCAAATTGAAAAGGCGGGAATAATTTAACCGTCTTGGATCAGTGAATCAGCTCTAAAACCATTGAATAGGCTTCTTTGCCATTTTTATTTTGTCGACCTCATGGTACTTAAACATTTATATCTTTTCTCGGGAGTGTCGTAGGGTAGTGATTGAGGTGTCAAAATACGCAGGACAATCCCCCGCATGCGATTATATAATAAACGTACAAAATTAGTAAAATTAATTAAATTTCCTAACCATAAAGAAACTTGTTTGCGTATTTTAGTATTGTTACCGCTTAAATTGGGGGTCTAGTAACTCGCCTTATTTCTAAACATGCCAATATCCAAATGACAAGTCGGGTGTAGCAAAACTTGTATTAGACAAACGTGATAAGATGCAAAATGTCAGTTCTGATAAGAATTTAATATACTGATTTTGAGGCGTTTTTAAGTATTCTGGCAAATATTTACCCACCTCCACCTACTTGCACACGTGTAACCCCCGGCGAGACACCGTCCGTTATATGATGTAGGTTTTACGGTTCTCACACAGTGCATGACTGCACAAGGTATGCATGGTAGAATATATATATTGACCAACATCTATCCCGCTATCACTGTCTTATAGAAAAAGTTGGTCAAAATTCCAAAATTCCAAAAAATAAAAAAACACCTCCTGGATATTTTTATCTAGTTTTTAAAAATTAATTTAAAAAAATTGGCCCAAGAATTTTTTGTTACAATTAACGAAAAAGAAGTGGGCCAAAAAAAAAACGTTTTGGGGGGTTTTGGGCCAAAAATGAGCATTTTGGGCCAAATTTGATCTCACAGATGAATTTATCAAGTCATCGCCATTCTAAATATGTATACTTTTATATACTTTGGACCAACAATTTAGCAGTTTTGAGGCCCGAAAGTTTCCATAATTCCTGGGTTAAGACCAACCTAGAGAATTCTATAGACATATGTAGAAGCTTATTATCCTTTTCAGAAATAGGATTATTGATTGGTTTAAAAGGTTTTGACTGGCGCTATCAAAATTAAATACATAAATACAGAATACAATTTGCCGACTTTACGGCTCATTCGTGGTTTACGGCCATATTATTAGTTTTCACTTGACACGTATTATTTGTTTTGTACCTTGTAAAACGTTTGAAGATGTTCTTTAGGCGTTCAATGCAATTTTGAGAATTTAGATAAAAAAAATCAGAATTGAATTAGGATTAACAAAAATGAACAGGCAATTTGGGAATAACCCATTATTATTATCCGGTTAAGTTAGAGTTTATAGGTTAAGGCGATGGTGAAATTTAGGGTTTAGGGTTTCGGACAAATGACCCTTCGGGCTATCAAACAATAATTTTAATTTTCTGAAATTAATATCTCAACTAATGATTCCAAAAGATAAAAAAAATACGACTTATATTATTATACTATAATGTATATTTTTCAAAGGCACTTATCTCTTATGTCTGCCTGGAACTAGTCACCTTATGTGAACAGAACAGAAAAGACACTACTTACATGTATCGTAAGGACTTATTGCATGTTGAATGACAATACGGGTGTAATGTAAGCCCATACCATTTTACTAGATTGTAATACTTGTATTATTGTATCCAAGAGATTTGCGCACATAACAATTTATTTTAGTACTTTGCTAATGCACCATGTAGAACAGGGGTGACCAAACGTTTTGAATCTGAGGACCACGCGGCGAATTTCAAATGTTTGACTCGGAAATTGGGCGTGTACTT
Organism: Amphiura filiformis; assembly: GCF_039555335.1. Lineage (NCBI taxonomy): Eukaryota > Metazoa > Echinodermata > Ophiuroidea > Amphilepidida > Amphiuridae > Amphiura > Amphiura filiformis. Next base: position 1,276,240 of record NC_092641.1, on the reverse strand, counting down.
GTAAGTTTCAGTTCTACGTGGTCATGATTATAGATGAAGAAACAGAATATTGTGAAAATTCCCACAGACATGGGCCCTCGTGACAGACATTAAGTAACAGACACAATTACACATAAATACCGTTTTGGTGACTATCTTAGGCCTACCGTTTTGTATTGATTTGTTTATGTAATAAATGGAAGTTGTCTTGAATTGTGGTAGGACATGTAGACTGTAGAGGGGTCTCGTTTTGGAAGTGACTATGGCCATGTGCCCCGGGTTGGTCACCCTTGAAGTCTGAAGTATAGTTATCATTCGATATGGACACTTCGTGATCAACCATTTTCATCCTCTCCTCAACTTAGGGGCTGTGCAATAATTATGAGCCGGGGGGGTAAAATTTCTGAAAGACTCGCCAAAAATCGCTTAACCCCCCCCTCTCTCGACCCGCCAAAAAATCTTTGCCCCCCCTCCCCTTTACAGACATGCCAAATTTTTGGGATCCCAATTTGCAAACCTTGAATGGTCTATTATATGTGTTGCGAGCGCAGCGAGCAGGAAAATTTGCATATTAAAGCGTTTCCGCCATGTTTTCCGAAGCCTTTTCAGAGCGTTTTATTTAAAAGGCGCCCGATGCATGTGTGCCAAAAATCGCTTGCCCCCCTCTCGGATGGCCAAAATTGCTTACCCCCCCCCCCTTTCGAATCGCCAAAATATTTCTTGCCCCCCCATTTTACCCTCCCACAGGGCTCATAAACATAATTATTGCACCGCCCCTTACTCTAAAACTGGAGATTTTTTATACCCTCATAAATCTAGGACAACATAGGCCTAATATTTGTGTGCATACATTTTCTTTCAAATTTGTCCGTTTAACAACGGTATTATGTCCGTATCAACTGAAATTTTGGAAATTAGCCTTTTTTGTTGTTGTTATCTATTTACTCTTACATACAGGCTTCAAGTAAAATCAAAAAGGTTCTTATGCTGCCATAGAACATATAATAATATAGATAGATATAACACTAGAATGGTTCGGCAAAGGCGAGAAAGAATCAGTTTGGGGTTCTTGTAATTTCCTAGAACCCTGTTCTATATGTAGAACCCCTAGAACGTTTATTTTCTAAGAGTGTTGAAACATAATAAAAAGAGGGTGCTAATTAAAATCATGCAGCATTTAGTATGTATATATTAGTATGATTCAATATCAACAATCTGGTGGTGTTGTAAGGAAAAATGCACCAAATGTACGCTTTATGATGACGAAGAAGTTGCACTAATTGTAATATCAATGCACGCAATCTTGCAAAGTAAAAATAATGTGTAACATTAAATTCTTTCAAATTGGACTTTATTTTGTCCACTATATATTTCAAACTTCAAATAATTTTACTTTGTGTAGCAAATATGATTTTGAATTTCCAATTCATTATCCAAATAAATACAATGTTTTAGGACAGACTTGTTGAAGTCTAAAAAGTTTTTTTTATTGAATTATCAGTATTGTAACATGATAGACTTGGAACAAATCTTAATTTATTTTTATTCTAAGAAAAAACATAGATTCTAAAAGTAAGCATTAAAATGAGCAGAAATTTGCATAAATTTGGATTGGTAATGATTAGTAATATTAAATCCTACAAGTGTATCACAGATGGCAGATATCAAAAATTGTTTAAATGATTTTAATTAGCATTTTATAGAGAAAAACTGGCATCATTTTCAGTGATGTGCGCCCTTATGTTAATTTCATCATACGATATCTGGCGATTTGCACGATGGTCGAATTCAGCACCTTTGAAGAGCTAGCGTTTGAACTTGAAAATCAGTGTACTGTGAAAGCCGAATAGATTTCATGATGGAATTTGAATGTCTGTGATACTAGTGATGTGAGTAATTATGATTGTGTGTTTGTGGGGGGGGTATAGACCTGTATGTTAAGCTTATAGATTTCATGCACGTGAAAATGCAATGCTGTTGATAATGCACTTGTCAATAGAAACCCTGACCCTGTGATACTAGTGATGTGAGTAATTATGATTGTGTGTGTGTGCTGGGGGGTACATAGGCCTGTATATTCAGTATTTAAGCTTATAGATTTCATGCACGTGAAAATGCAAGGCTGTTGATAATGCACTTGTCAATTGAAAGCCTGACCCTGTGATACTAGTGATGTGAGTAATTATGATTGTGGTGGGGGGGTGCATAGGCCCGTATGTTCAGTAGTTAAGCTTATAGATTTCATGCACGTGAAAATGAAGACTGTTGATAATGCACTTGTCAATTGAAACCCTGAGTCCCTGACCCACTCCAACCCCTGGCTGCAGTGCAGAGTACCCGGAAAAATAGCCGGGCAGTTTATTATAACAGACGGGCATTGACACAAAATTTGTCCCTGTAGGGCCGGCCATGTGTTGTTTCCCGTCGGTCCGGGACTTGGCCGGGAGTTTTGACATTTTTGAAATTTAGCCCTGGTATAAGTCCCAGCCACCCATCCCCGTGGTACCCTGGCCATAACGGGGCTGGAAATTCACAGCTGCATATAGCCATATCTTTGATAACATGGACAAGTATAGTGATGATGTACATTATACAAATGATGAGATATCCTCTAATAGGCACAATTTCACGGCTTTACCAGACGCGTAATGTTGCGAGTAAATTAAACGCCATTTTGTGTGTAGGAAGTTGCAATTAAAAAACTGCGATAATTTAAAATGACTGCAATTTGCAATGAAAAGCAAACCACCAAAAATTTATCATTTGTAGATGTACACACATTGGTATGCATATAGCCTCTGGCATTGGCCAATTTGTCCTTGTACTATAAAAAGACCATGCACATTCTTCATATGAATCACAGGCCTATATTCACATAGCCATACATGTACCTGTACAGATGTACACACACCCACACAAACAACTGTATTTTATCCAAGGTAATTGCAGACCCCTCCTACATACGGTACCCTATAACCCTAAACCCTAAACATGGGCCATAACACTTACCGTAATTCTAATCCTAACCCTAATCCTAACCCTAATCCTAATCCTAACCCTAACCTAACCCTAATCCCAACCTTAACCCTAACATACCCGTAACAGGCAAACCCTAATCCTATATCAATTCCTAACCTTAGTCCAAATCCTAATCATACAGCCTTGGAAGGGGGTGCTCCTTTTGGAATGGATAATAAATTGGACATTCAAAATCATATTTGCTACACAAAGTAAAATTATTTGAAGTTTGAAATATATAGTGGACAAAATAAAGTCCAATTTGAAAGAATTTAATGTTCTAAGGTGTATGGCTCAAGGCTTGGATAGCAGTTATCCATGTTTGACCAATGCATGCATGGATAGCCCTAGTGAAATGGACATTGGATAGCTCTTATCCATAGTGCTGAGTGACCAGCATGGATAATTGCTATCCATTTTGCCTCTCAGTTTACATGCGTTTGGCCCAAGGCTTGGATAGCAGTTATCCATGCATACAAGTGAAATGGGAAAATAATGGATAGCTCTTATCCATCCCAGTGCTGACCAGCATGGATAATTGCTATCCATTTTGCTTGTCAGATTACATATTAGTGAGTAAGGTGTATGGCTCAAGGCTTGATAGCAGTTATCCATGTTTGACCAATGCATGCATGGATAGCCCTAGTGAAATGGACATTGGATAGCTCTTATCCATAGTGCTGAGTGACCAGCATGGATAATTGCTATCCATTTTGCCTCTCAGTTTACATGCGTTTGGCCCAAGGCTTGGATAGCAGTTATCCATGCATACAAGTGAAATGGGAAAATAATGGATAGCTCTTATCCATCCCAGTGCTGACCAGCATGGATAATTGCTATCCATTTTGCTTGTCAGATTACATATTAGTGAGTAAGGTGTATGGCTCAAGGCTTGGATAGCAGTTATCCATGTTTGACCAATGCATGCATGGATAGCCCTAGTGAAATGGACATTGGATAGCTCTTATCCATAGTGCTGAGTGACCAGCATGGATAATTGCTATCCATTTTGCCTCTCAGTTTACATGCGTTTGGCCCAAGGCTTGGATAGCAGTTATCCATGCATACAAGTGAAATGGGAAAATAATGGATAGCTCTTATCCATCCCAGTGCTGACCAGCATGGATAATTGCTATCCATTTTGCTTGTCAGATTACATATTAGTCAACATTAAATTCTTTCAAATTGGACTTTATTTTGTCCACTATATATTTCAAACTTCAAATAATTTTACTTTGTGTAGCAAATATGATTTTGAATTTCCAATTCATTATCCAAATAAATACAATGTTTTAGGACAGACTTGTTGCAGTCTAAAAAGTTTTTTTTATTGAATTATCAGTATTGTAACATGGTAGACTTGGAACAAATCTTAATTTATTTTATTCTAAGAAAAAACATAGATTCTAAAAGTAAGCATTAAAATGAGCAGAAATTTGCATAAATTTGGATTGGTAATGATTAGTAATATTAAATCCTACAAGTGTATCACAGATGGCAGATATCAAAAATTGTTTAAATGATTTTAATTAGCATTTTTATAGAGAAAAACTGGCATCATTTTCAGTGATGTGCGCCCTTATGTTAATTTCATCATACGATATCTGGCGATTTGCACGATGGTCGAATTCAGCACCTTTGAAGAGCTAGCGTTTGAACTTGAAAATCAGTGTACTGTGAAAGCCGAATAGATTTCATGATGGAATTTGAATGTCTGTGATACTAGTGATGTGAGTAATTATGATTGTGTGTTTGTGGGGGGGGTATAGACCTGTATGTTAAGCTTATAGATTTCATGCACGTGAAAATGCAATGCTGTTGATAATGCACTTGTCAATAGAAACCCTGACCCTGTGATACTAGTGATGTGAGTAATTATGATTGTGTGTGTGTGCTGGGGGGGTACATAGGCCTGTATATTCAGTATTTAAGCTTATAGATTTCATGCACGTGAAAATGCAAGGCTGTTGATAATGCACTTGTCAATTGAAAGCCTGACCCTGTGATACTCGTGATGTGACTGATTATGATTGTGGTGGGGGGTGCATAGGCCCGTATGTTCAGTAGTTAAGCTTATAGATTTCATGCACGTGAAAATGAAGACTGTTGATAATGCACTTGTCAATTGAAACCCTGAGTCCCTGACCCACTCCAACCCCTGGCTGCAGTGCAGAGTACCCGGAAAAATAGCCGGGCAGTTTATTATAACAGACGGGCATTGACACAAAATTTGTCCCTGTAGGGCCGGCCATGTGTTGTTTCCCGTCGGTCCGGGACTTGGCCGGGAGTTTTGACATTTTGAAATTTAGCCCTGGTATAAGTCCCAGCCACCCATCCCCCTGGTACCCTGGCCATAACGGGGCTGGAAATTCACAGCTGCATATAGCCATATCTTTGATAACATGGACAAGTATAGTGATGATGTACATTATACAAATGATGAGATATCCTCTAATAGGCACAATTTCACGGCTTTACCAGACGCGTAATGTTGCGAGTAAATTAAACGCCATTTTGTGTGTAGGAAGTTGCAATTAAAAAAACTGCGATAATTTAAAATGACTGCAATTTGCAATGAAAAGCAAACCACCAAAAATTTATCATTTGTAGATGTACACACATTGGTATGCATATAGCCTCTGGCATTGGCCAATTTGTCCTTGTACTATAAAAAAGACCATGCACATTCTTCATATGAATCACAGGCCTATATTCACATAGCCATACATGTACCTGTACAGATGTACACACACCCACACAAACAACTGTATTTTATCCAAGGTAATTGCAGACCCCTCCTACATACGGTACCCTATAACCCTAAACCCTAAACATGGGCCATAACACTTACCGTAATTCTAATCCTAACCCTAATCCTAACCCTAATCCTAATCCTAACCCTAACCTAACCCTAATCCCAACCTTAACCCTAACATACCCGTAACAGGCAAACCCTAATCCTATATCAATTCCTAACCTTAGTCCAAATCCTAATCATACAGCCTTGGAAGGGGTGCTCCTTTTGGAATGGATAATAAATTGGACATTCAAAATCATATTTGCTACACAAAGTAAAATTATTTGAAGTTTGAAATATATAGTGGACAAAATAAAGTCCAATTTGAAAGAATTTAATGTTCTAAGGTGTATGGCTCAAGGCTTGGATAGCAGTTATCCATGTTTGACCAATGCATGCATGGATAGCCCTAGTGAAATGGACATTGGATAGCTCTTATCCATAGTGCTGAGTGACCAGCATGGATAATTGCTATCCATTTTGCCTCTCAGTTTACATGCGTTTGGCCCAAGGCTTGGATAGCAGTTATCCATGCATACAAGTGAAATGGGAAAATAATGGATAGCTCTTATCCATCCCAGTGCTGACCAGCATGGATAATTGCTATCCATTTTGCTTGTCAGATTACATATTAGTGAGTAAGGTGTATGGCTCAAGGCTTGGATAGCAGTTATCCATGTTTGACCAATGCATGCATGGATAGCCCTAGTGAAATGGACATTGGATAGCTCTTATCCATAGTGCTGAGTGACCAGCATGGATAATTGCTATCCATTTTGCCTCTCAGTTTACATGCGTTTGGCCCAAGGCTTGGATAGCAGTTATCCATGCATACAAGTGAAATGGGAAAATAATGGATAGCTCTTATCCATCCCAGTGCTGACCAGCATGGATAATTGCTATCCATTTTGCTTGTCAGATTACATATTAGTGAGTAAGGTGTATGGCTCAAGGCTTGGATAGCAGTTATCCATGTTTGACCAATGCATGCATGGATAGCCCTAGTGAAATGGACATTGGATAGCTCTTATCCATAGTGCTGAGTGACCAGCATGGATAATTGCTATCCATTTTGCCTCTCAGTTTACATGCGTTTGGCCCAAGGCTTGGATAGCAGTTATCCATGCATACAAGTGAAATGGGAAAATAATGGATAGCTCTTATCCATCCCAGTGCTGACCAGCATGGATAATTGCTATCCATTTTGCTTGTCAGATTACATATTAGTCAACATTAAATTCTTTCAAATTGGACTTTATTTTGTCCACTATATATTTCAAACTTCAAATAATTTTACTTTGTGTAGCAAATATGATTTTGAATTTCCAATTCATTATCCAAATAAATACAATGTTTTAGGACAGACTTGTTGCAGTCTAAAAAGTTTTTTTTTATTGAATTATCAGTATTGTAACATGGTAGACTTGGAACAAATCTTAATTTATTTTTATTCTAAGAAAAAACATAGATTCTAAAAGTAAGCATTAAAATGAGCAGAAATTTGCATAAATTTGGATTGGTAATGATTAGTAATATTAAATCCTACAAGTGTATCACAGATGGCAGATATCAAAAATTGTTTAAATGATTTTAATTAGCATTTTTATAGAGAAAAACTGGCATCATTTTCAGTGATGTGCGCCCTTATGTTAATTTCATCATACGATATCTGGCGATTTGCACGATGGTCGAATTCAGCACCTTTGAAGAGCTAGCGTTTGAACTTGAAAATCAGTGTACTGTGAAAGCCGAATAGATTTCATGATGGAATTTGAATGTCTGTGATACTAGTGATGTGAGTAATTATGATTGTGTGTTTGTGGGGGGGTATAGACCTGTATGTTAAGCTTATAGATTTCATGCACGTGAAAATGCAATGCTGTTGATAATGCACTTGTCAATAGAAACCCTGACCCTGTGATACTAGTGATGTGAGTAATTATGATTGTGTGTGTGTGCTGGGGGGGTACATAGGCCTGTATATTCAGTATTTAAGCTTATAGATTTCATGCACGTGAAAATGCAAGGCTGTTGATAATGCACTTGTCAATTGAAAGCCTGACCCTGTGATACTAGTGATGTGAGTAATTATGATTGTGGTGGGGGGTGCATAGGCCCGTATGTTCAGTAGTTAAGCTTATAGATTTCATGCACGTGAAAATGAAGACTGTTGATAATGCACTTGTCAATTGAAACCCTGAGTCCCTGACCCACTCCAACCCCTGGCTGCAGTGCAGAGTACCCGGAAAAATAGCCGGGCAGTTTATTATAACAGACGGGCATTGACACAAAATTTGTCCCTGTAGGGCCGGCCATGTGTTGTTTCCCGTCGGTCCGGGACTTGGCCGGGAGTTTTGACATTTTTGAAATTTAGCCCTGGTATAAGTCCCAGCCACCCATCCCCGTGGTACCCTGGCCATAACGGGGGGGGCTGGAAATTCACAGCTGCATATAGCCATATCTTTGATAACATGGACAAGTATAGTGATGATGTACATTATACAAATGATGAGATATCCTCTATAGGCACAATTTCACGGCTTTACCAGACGCGTAATGTTGCGAGTAAATTAAACGCCATTTTGTGTGTAGGAAGAAGAAATAAAAAAAACTGCGATAATTTAAAATGACTGCAATTTGCAATGAAAAGCAAACCACCAAAATTTATCATTTGTAGATGTACACACATTGGTATGCATATAGCCTCTGGCATTGGCCAATTTGTCCTTGTACTATAAAAAGACCATGCACATTCTTCATATGAATCACAGGCCTATATTCACATAGCCATACATGTACCTGTACAGATGTACACACACCCACACAAACAACTGTATTTTATCCAAGGTAATTGCAGACCCTCCTACATACGGTACCCTATAACCCTAACCCTAAACATGGGCCATAACACTTACCGTAATTCTAATCCTAACCCTAATCCTAACAATCCTAATCCTAACCCTAACCTAACCCTAATCCCAACCTTAACCCTAACATACCCGTAACAGGCAAACCCTAATCCTATATCAATTCCTAACCTTAGTCCAAATCCTAATCATACAGCCTTGGAAGGGGGTGCTCCTTTTGGAATGGATAATAAATTGGACATTCAAAATCATATTTGCTACACAAAGTAAAATTATTTGAAGTTTGAAATATATAGTGGACAAAATAAAGTCCAATTTGAAAGAATTTAATGTTCTAAGGTGTATGGCTCAAGGCTTGGATAGCAGTTATCCATGTTTGACCAATGCATGCATGGATAGCCCTAGTGAAATGGACATTGGATAGCTCTTATCCATAGTGCTGAGTGACCAGCATGGATAATTGCTATCCATTTTGCCTCTCAGTTTACATGCGTTTGGCCCAAGGCTTGGATAGCAGTTATCCATGCATACAAGTGAAATGGGAAAATAATGGATAGCTCTTATCCATCCCAGTGCTGACCAGCATGGATAATTGCTATCCATTTTGCTTGTCAGATTACATATTAGTGAGTAAGGTGTATGGCTCAAGGCTTGGATAGCAGTTATCCATGTTTGACCAATGCATGCATGGATAGCCCTAGTGAAATGGACATTGGATAGCTCTTATCCATAGTGCTGAGTGACCAGCATGGATAATTGCTATCCATTTTGCCTCTCAGTTTACATGCGTTTGGCCCAAGGCTTGGATAGCAGTTATCCATGCATACAAGTGAAATGGGAAAATAATGGATAGCTCTTATCCATCCCAGTGCTGACCAGCATGGATAATTGCTATCCATTTTGCTTGTCAGATTACATATTAGTGAGTAAGGTGTATGGCTCAAGGCTTGGATAGCAGTTATCCATGTTTGACCAATGCATGCATGGATAGCCCTAGTGAAATGGACATTGGATAGCTCTTATCCATAGTGCTGAGTGACCAGCATGGATAATTGCTATCCATTTTGCCTCTCAGTTTACATGCGTTTGGCCCAAGGCTTGGATAGCAGTTATCCATGCATACAAGTGAAATGGGAAAATAATGGATAGCTCTTATCCATCCCAGTGCTGACCAGCATGGATAATTGCTATCCATTTTGCTTGTCAGATTACATATTAGTCAACATTAAATTCTTTCAAATTGGACTTTATTTTGTCCACTATATATTTCAAACTTCAAATAATTTTACTTTGTGTAGCAAATATGATTTTGAATTTCCAATTCATTATCCAAATAAATACAATGTTTTAGGACAGACTTGTTGCAGTCTAAAAAGTTTTTTTTATTGAATTATCAGTATTGTAACATGGTAGACTTGGAACAAATCTTAATTTATTTTTATTCTATGAAAAAAACATAGATTCTAAAAGTAAGCATTAAAATGAGCAGAAATTTGCATAAATTTGGATTGGTAAAGAATAGTAATATTAAATCCTACAAGTGTATCACAGATGGCAGATATCAAAATTGTTTAAATGATTTTAATTAGCATTTTTATAGAGAAAAACTGGCATCATTTTCAGTGATGTGCGCCCTTATGTTAATTTCATCATACGATATCTGGCGATTTGCACGATGGTCGAATTCAGCACCTTTGAAGAGCTAGCGTTTGAACTTGAAAATCAGTGTACTGTGAAAGCCGAATAGATTTCATGATGGAATTTGAATGTCTGTGATACTAGTGATGTGAGTAATTATGATTGTGTGTTTGTGGGGGGGGTATAGACCTGTATGTTAAGCTTATAGATTTCATGCACGTGAAAATGCAATGCTGTTGATAATGCACTTGTCAATAGAAACCCTGACCCTGTGATACTAGTGATGTGAGTAATTATGATTGTGTGTGTGTGCTGGGGGGGTACATAGGCCTGTATATTCAGTATTTAAGCTTATAGATTTCATGCACGTGAAAATGCAAGGCTGTTGATAATGCACTTGTCAATTGAAAGCCTGACCCTGTGATACTAGTGATGTGAGTAATTATGATTGTGGTGGGGGGTGCATAGGCCCGTATGTTCAGTAGTTAAGCTTATAGATTTCATGCACGTGAAAATGAAGACTGTTGATAATGCACTTGTCAATTGAAACCCTGAGTCCCTGACCCACTCCAACCCCTGGCTGCAGTGCAGAGTACCCGGAAAAATAGCCGGGCAGTTTATTATAACAGACGGGCATTGACACAAAATTTGTCCCTGTAGGGCCGGCCATGTGTTGTTTCCCGTCGGTCCGGGACTTGGCCGGGAGTTTTGACATTTTTGGAATTTAGCCCTGGTATAGGTCCCAGCCACCCATCCCCGTGGTACCCTGGCCATAACGGGGGGCTGGAAATTCACAGCTGCATATAGCCATATCTTTGATAACATGGACAAGTATAGTGATGATGTACATTATACAAATGATGAGATATCCTCTAATAGGCACAATTTCACGGCTTTACCAGACGCGTAATGTTGCGAGTAAATTAAACGCCATTTTGTGTGTAGGAAGTTGCAATTAAAAAAACTGCGATAATTTAAAATGACTGCAATTTGCAATGAAAAGCAAACCACCAAAAATTTATCATTTGTAGATGTACACACATTGGTATGCATATAGCCTCTGGCATTGGCCAATTTGTCCTTGTACTATAAAAAGACCATGCACATTCTTCATATGAATCACAGGCCTATATTCACATAGCCATACATGTACCTGTACAGATGTACACACACCCACACAAACAACTGTATTTTATCCAAGGTAATTGCAGACCCTCCTACATACGGTACCCTATAACCCTAAACCCTAAACATGGGCCATAACACTTACCGTAATTCTAATCCTAACCCTAATCCTAACCCTAATCCTAATCCTAACCCTAACCTAACCCTAATCCCAACCTTAACCCTAACATACCCGTAACAGGCAAACCCTAATCCTATATCAATTCCTAACCTTAGTCCAAATCCTAATCATACAGCCTTGGAAGGGGGTGCTCCTTTTGGAATGGATAATAAATTGGACATTCAAAATCATATTTGCTACACAAAGTAAAATTATTTGAAGTTTGAAATATATAGTGGACAAAATAAAGTCCAATTTGAAAGAATTTAATGTTGTGTGTTTAAAATTCTTACTTGTATGTGGAAATATTTGGAGTCATAATATACGATTTCTGTAAGTTGCTTATATTGTTACTCTTTTACAAAGTCAGGAAAATTTGCTGTTCGTTTAATTTTTTCGGCCGAAATAATGAGATGAAATAAAAAGAAAGAAAAACACACTTACTATTTCGACTGTTAAACTGCGGAGTTCTATTGGAGATTTGTTATTGCAATTGCAATAATAATACAAGAATCACCGTTTTCGTACAAAAACAACAAATTTGACAGGTTCCATTATACAAATTTGTTAAAACATTAGGTTTAAAAGAAAACTTTTTAAAGAATAATCGTAAATTATGGCTTTCAACAGTGGTTAAAATGAGTAGCGTATCAGTGGCGTAGCTTGGGGTTGTGGCGCCCAGGGCAAAGAAGCTTGATGGCGCCCCCACTCCCACCTCATTGTTGAAATAATTGCGCGCGGAGGGCGAGAAAATTTGCACAAACACCACTTCAATTAGATTAGGTTATAATGACGTTGAATTTCGGGGATAAATTGCTCTTTCAAATGACTATTTGTGCTGACATGCGCGCGAAGCCCGCAAAATGTTTTTACCGGTTAGAGAGGCGCAGAATCATGTATTTTTATCCACCCCCATTTAGGCGCCCCCTCTAAATGTGCCCCCTACCCCTAAGCTACGCCACTGTAGCGTATATAAATATTATAAGAGTGTTCCAACTGTAAGTGGACCCATCACATAATAAGTTTTAGCACCAGTAAATAAAAATAATCAAATTTCCCACAGCTTTATGAAAAAATCGACGCGAAACACATAAACACGGTGATTATTTATTTTTAAGTATTTAGGACTGCATACAGGGTGTCCCAGAAAAAATTACTGGGCAAATTTGACATCAAAACCCAAACATCTAAACATCAGCGTGTAACCCATCTTATTCTGCATCTTATACGCCAATTTTACTGGAACTGGTTGACTGATCGCGAAGAAATGGGCGATTACATAACGCATGTGTCAATCCACTTCATTTCAAGTTTGAAAGAAAGATCATTCGTGGTTAAACTGTCAATGGGCTTCATATTTTGTTTTATGAAATCCTTTTCATTCTTTTTAAAAAACCTGTTTCTTGCAAAACATTTAATCAGGTTTTGAAAATGATTCTACTTAGTTCTCTGGGTTAATAGGATGAACAAATTGTATCTTTCCCCAGAGTAGGCCAGTGCACATAAACGTTGAAAAAAAACAAAACAAAAACAGTGCATCCAGCCGGATTCGAACCGGCGACCTTCGTATAACCGGCACGACGCTCTAACCAACTGAGCTAAGGAAGCACGCTGGGAAAGAGCGGAAGATATAAATCTATAGATATTAGGTTCGAATGGTGTTCGTCACATTCCTAGCGGAAGGCATCATAACTGCATATTTATAACAAATACACGAAATCACATAAGTATGAAAATTATTCTACTTAGTTCTCTGGGTTAATAGGATGAACAAATTGTATCTTTTCCCAGAGTAGGCCAGTGCACATAAACGTAAAAAAAACTGGATGCACTGGGTTTTTTTCAACGTTATTTGTTATAAATATGCAGTTCTGATGCCTTCCGCTACATGGTTGGATGCACTGGGTTTTTTTCAACGTTTATGTGCACTGGCCTACTCTGGGGAAAGATAAAATTTGTTCATTTAATCAGGTTTTGTTCAAATTTGAAAACCTGCACGATATTGAAAATGACAGTTTGCATGTAAAATGATGCTCGTTATTTGTAACTATCTTTTTTCGTTAATGCTGATATAAATGTTGCATAAAGAATTACTACATAAAGAATTCCATCTGGCTTGAAAATTTCTCACACACATTCATGTTTTCGGAATATTTCCAAGAAATTGTAATGCAAAGTTTAAATCTTTTAGAACTTCAACATTAATGTTGCGTGGTATCAAAAATCACACGTAAAGCTTTAAGTACTTGATCATAGTCATTCTTTGCTCAAATGCAAATTGTTCATTGTAAAGTATATTTGCACAACCTAAAGAATAAAAGTTGGAGAGCTTCCAATTGCAGAAATCAAAGTTTTCTCAGGCACACTGTTATTCATTTTCAGTGAAAGCATGAATGACACAACACCGGCGGATTTTAATAGATAATGTGGACTAAATTTAATAAGATACGCAAACTTTTGGAACCGGTGAGCGAGTATGAATAAGGCGCCTGTTGATCAAACTTGGAATTGAACTGCATTGATGCACGCATTATGCAATCGTTAATTTCTTCGGAGCTAGTCAACCGAATCAAATACAATTTTCGTATGAAAATGTGATGCACAACAAAATGGGCTATGCGATACATTTTAAATTTTTTGATTCCTATGTCTATTTCTTGACTTACTTTCAATTTTATTCACTTGGTATTTTTTTCTGGGACACCTGTATTAGCCGTTGAGACTCATGATAGAGGAAGCGATGAATAGCAAAGAGGTGTTTACCATCAAATCATGATTAGCCCCATTATAGTTCTGTGTGGAGCTGTTGGTTGAACTCTATACCTGAAATCTTAAACTCGATGGTGCGATCCCACCGGTTCTGATTTTTACCTGCTCTCTCAATGTGTTATAATACCAGTTCTCTCGAGCTCCTTCTGCTGGTAAAGTTTTGTTCTCTTCATCCTCGAAAGGAATTATGCGTATTTTTAAAACTAATATTCAACCAAAAATAACGCGTCCACTTACTTTTGAGATATCATATTCTCGATTATACATGTACAACTTGTGTTAGAAGTGTTCATATTAGGGTTCATTTCAAAATTTTCGTAAGGATTGTGTTACAAATTTGATTTGCATACTCTGTTCTCTGACAAATTTGTCCTCGGGTTGATAAACGCTTTTTTAATCATCAATACAATAATACAATAAACGGAATTTATATAGCGCCTTAGCATAAGTATGAACAAAGCGCTTTACAATGATCTTAAAAGTGCAACTTACACTACATCTTAGGCTACAGTAAAATATACAACGTAATTAAAAATAAAAATAAAACTTAGTTTGGAAACAAATAGGTTTTCAGATTAGATTTATAAGTGGCCAGACTATGTGAAGTACGAAGTTTTACAGGTAATTTGTTCCAGAGAGCTGGCACAGAATTGCAGAAGGCATTATTCCCATATGTTGTGTGAGTTCTTTTACATTCAAGCAGACTGCCATCAGCATGAGATCGTAAGAACATACCATCAGAAAATGTGTGAGATTTTAGGAGATTTTGTATGTACAGTGGTGTTGTTTCATGTCTACTTTTATAAGCGAATGTGAGTAGTGTGTAGGTAATACGCTCATTTACTGGAAGCCAGTGAAGCTCTTTCAGCAGAGGAGTGGTGTGTTCCATACGGTTTGCCTTGGAAACAAGTCTGGCAGCTCTGTTTTGTATCTTTTGTAGTTTTTGTGTGTTTTTTTACAGTTGTTCCATATAATAAAGAGTAGCAAGTGAGCGGACAGCATGGTTGCAAGTATCTTTATCATCACTTAATAATAAGCCAAAATTACTGAAACTACTGTAATTATGTACATTTATAGAAAACATGGTGAGCTGTCCTTTCCAAGAGTTTATAATTTCAAAGAGGGTAGGGCAGGCCTTCTCAACAGGCGGCGCGCGCGCCACTGGTGACGCTTGGAGTCAGTGGAAGTGGCGCACGGTAATTTTAATAAGTTTTTCACATAAAGCTTGAACAAAAAAGCATTAAAAATACCCAATCTGGGCCTTTAAAAACCTTTAAATCCCAGAGCTTCCGGGGGCGCTGCACCACTGCACCTTACCCGCTATGCACACGCGTTACCTCACAAAGCCCTCCCTTGCAATGTTGGCACTTCATAATTACTAACATTTTCCAGTTGGCACTTCAAATAAACTAGTTGAGAAGGCCTGGGGTAGGGTTTTTAATATCAAAAATCCAAGTTGTATCCTGTCATGACCATAACCTCAAGTAAAGTGAAAAATAATAAAAATGGACCTTTTCATTAAGAGAGGGAGACAGAGAGAGAGAGAGAGAGGAGAGAGAGAGAGAGAGAGAGAGAGAGAGAGAGAGAGAGAGAGAGAGAGAGAGAGAGAGAGAGAGAGAGAGAGGGGGGGAGAGAGAGAGAGAGAGAGAGAGAGAGAGAGAGAGAGAAGAGGGACAGTAAACTTTAATGTATACCGTATATCTTAGCCCCATGTTTACCAATTGTAGCGCTATTTACTGTTGCATCATGGTCACCAATAGCCCCTTGATTTTCTAAGAGTAATATTAGATGTATATCTAAAATAAATTCAAAAGTGAATGGTATGACGTCATTTATGTAGTTGGAAATCGCCAAAATAGGTTGAAATATATTTTTTCTTTAATTGCAAAAATATCGGAGTTTATGGGATTTTCATTAATAAATTTGAGAGATTACTAAAATTAGCACGTTATAAAACTGATTGGGTTTCCAACACCTATCGATGCCCTATTTAGTCTACAAATTCGACTGCAAAGATTGATTTGCTTTTAAATTGTAGACTAAGGTAAACAATCGTCTTTTGACTTTGTTTTGATTCAGGTATCCATTTCACGTCAATGTGACTACATTAAAAATGACATTTCCTTCATAGAGAATTACTTGTATTAGTTTATTCAGCATTAATCGATTTAAAGTTATCTTAATAATTTGTTGAGTTTGAATTTGTTGCCTCAATTGTATTGCGTAATTACAATTTGAATACTTACAACTTGGTACAATCGAGTTGTTGTAGCTATAGCTACTTTGGTTTTGTATTTAAATTTAATTATTTAAATACTACGGCCACAAAATTCAGCTTCGTATGATTTTCGTCATCAACATGATTATCGCAATCATCACAAAACAAATACCATTGAATGGCTTTTATCACAAGTTCTTTAGGTTTGTTGTGTGATTTTTTTATACTTAAGTGCAGTGAACACCAGTGATTAAGGACGCACCATTTGACTTCCAGGGTGGGGTTAATGTTGGGGTCGGGCGGCGAAATTTACTTGTATGTGTGTGCGTGTTTTATTATTGTAAAAACAGTTAGGTGGGAAAAGGTTTATTTTTTATTTTTTAGGCCTCTGGAATATAAATGGTGCGTCCAATAAAAATTGAGGCAACAAGTTAATTAGTTTTATTAAGTAGGTTCAACAAATTATTTATGAGCGATAGAACAGAGTATGCAACACATAAAGAAACTTTGCCAAAAACATTGAACCACAACCTAGAGAGAAAATCAATGTGTATTCTGTGGTGGTAAAAGTGATGTATTCATTGTGATAGCACATCAAGATAATTTATAAAGAATCTCATTAATTATTATTATCAAAAGTCTAATATCACAGCCAAATCAGACAATATGTCGACAGCTTATAATTAGATATATAAACAATATATAATTAAAGTGTGGGCCAATAATTTTGTTACTCTACGAATTGCATCTTGTATATACCTTTTAAGGTATTGAAGATGGTCAAATATTGCTTTAAATTGAAGTTTTTTGATTAACAAAGGTGGGAACTAGGGTGACAACTCTCTGGTCCGAAGGTTCCCTAGTCCAAAGGCTCCTTAGTACTAAGGTTCGCTAGTCCGTACATGTAATTAATCATTCGCTAGTCTGAATTCTCAAAAAGGTTCGCTAGTTCGAATATCGGGTTCTCTAGTCCGAGGGTTTGCTAGTCCGAATAATAAATAAGGTTCTCTAGTCCGAATGTAGAATAAGGCTCGCTAACCCTAACCCTTAATTTGGTTTTCTGATTAGCGACCCTTCAGACAAGAGGAACATTGGACTAGCGACCCTTCGGACTAGAGAGAAGTCACGGGAACTAGTAGGAAACAATTATATTATACAAAATATTTTGTAAAATGTAAATGTCTTATTAATTATACAATTATGATATACTGCACGAAAATCTCAGATACGTGCTTCTATAATGACGTTGAGGCATCTTTAGTTGAAGTTGGGAGCCATTTTACCCTATTCAGGGGGTGTGCTGAAGCTAGAAGCTAGAAATCGGGACAGATTTATTGCTGATTACTTTATACAATCTGAATTATACCGTGTAGGTCGAATGCACATAAATATACATGTATTTATATTGTTGTGATCCTTAGGACCAGACAAATATGATTTTATGTGGTCCTACATTTAAGTGAATTTGGAACATGTAATATTTTTGACCCAATCAAGTCATTGTTATTTAAAGAGTCACATGACCAAACTATATCATTCAAATTGGCAAATTTGAAATAAGTACATGAACAGCTACACCAATGGTTTCCAATTTCTATTTAAAATGCCGTTTTTTTATAAAGCCTATGGAAGTCGATATTCTGAATATAGTCTTGGTAATAATCTTAATATTTCACTTTGATTTAACGACGCATAATATATGGCTTAATCAAGCTTAAAGGTGTGCGACCAAATTGACATCCTCACCCTACTTTGCACCATCACAATTGGAGTTTTGGCATTGGAAGAATGCTCAGATGCTTCTTGAAACACCAGTTAATACATGTGTTGTATCTGAGATATGTTTAGTTTTAATAGATGGTATTCGCCGCTGCGTTGTCCAATGTTGCCTCTAATATCCAAGGGACTCATTGGTAATTAAAAACACTGAAAGGAAATGTTTGGGGGATGGTCTCCCATTTAAGTAAATAAATTATCTTGATTGAGCCATATAATGAATTAATTAAATAATTAATTAACTAATTAATTAATTTATTTTCAGAATATAATTAGTTTAAATAAACTGACAAATACACTACTGTATTAGATTAGAAATGGAATGCGTGAATTGTGAAGTCATTGTGTGTATAGTTTTAAAAACATGTTCACAAAACATGAATACAATATAGGTAAAATAGTAGATGAAATAGATGAACTATCCCTATATGGAGGTTTAAGAATATAAAAAAACCGCTTTGCGGCCGGAAGTTGGTTACTTCAATTTTTCAAACCTTCCTTTATACACAATACGTTTTTGGCGTAACCCTAAGCCTAAATTTTAGCACGGTGTATTAGTTTATTCAAGTAGAATACAACTAAAAATATCATTTTGAAAACATGTGAGGGTGTCCTCTTCAGCAAATGTTACAATATGACGTTAAGACTAATAATATAATGTAATGATGCATGGCAGGCGCGGATTCGGGGGGGGGGGGGTCCCAGACTCCCATCGATTTCTGTTTCTACCTCTTTTTTTCTCTTCCAATATGGATTCAAAATCTCCTCCTGTACGAAAACATCAATCAAGGCATTTTGATTACTTGTTTTAGTAGCCTGCTTTACATTCAATCTGTAAAAGTTGACAAATTCCAATAAATCAGGCTTTCTTAAGTCATTAAACTTCTCCCAAGTTATAATTTTCAGAAACTCTTCTGCATTGACCGCCATACTGTACTTTCATTTTCAGACTCAGTAAATTAATCTCAACAGCTGGTGAGTGAGTAGAAGGAAGGAGGGAGCAATATCTCATCATGATTGTGTCGCTGGCTGTATTACGTCGTTATAGTAGCAAAAACAAATGGCCAAGGCATTTGAACATACTGGCCGTTGTACCTGATGGTTTCCTCCGCCCTAAAGCTGGCATGTTCAGCAACTGAGCTAGGGGGGCAGAGTGCGCTCATTCCCTCGCTCTGGTAAAATAACAGCCCGCAAAATTCCCTCACTCTGGTAAAATAAAATAACAGCGGTGTAACTGTATACTACTGTAAAGTACGCCATCTCTGGATAGACGGCGCTTTCACCCGTTAACCTGTTTATATCAACAAACCATGTACCTATTCCAATTAATTGATGCATGACTCGGATATTGTGAACAACATTACTACTCGTCTGCTCGATTAACCATGCGACAGGTAACGAGTACCACTCGAACGTACTAACTAACAGGTTTTTATTTGTAATTTTATTGACGTCACTATTAGGAGTTAATATGATATCTTCAATAATCTGGACACGAACGCTGATATTTGAAACCTGAGTTATTATTAGCAATATCATTGATTGTTTAAATTGCAAAACACACTGATTTGGCATTTGATAATTGCTTAAGGTTATAGCAATGCTTCGACAGCTTTGATGTCTCTGGTTAAGAGTCAAGACTGAGAATATGGATAGATTACCAACACTGCTGCATTGTATTGTGCTACTTGTTTCTGAAGTTATACTTTTACCTCACAACGTGAAAGCCCGTAAGTATCAAGCTGTAATTATACTTTTTCAGATACGAATATCTCAACTTGCGAATCCGAGTCCACTATTTCATCATCGCTAAGATTATCATTCATGCAGTTTCGTTCGTCTTAAGCAGTGATTCATCCATTATTGTTCTGTTCTTTGTTTTGAGTAAATTTCCTAGATTGCAGCAATTTTTTCTAAACTTGTCAAGAAAAGCATGTCTTAAATTTAATTCAAGCATCATTTACAGCCGACAACTATACATGGGTGCGTCAGTCCGAATCTGTAAAACATTTCCAGGCCGACACTGCGCTAGTCCGAATCTGCAAAATACTGTGCTAGTCCTTATAAAAAAACACTGTGCTACTCCGAATCAATATTCGGACTAGCGCATTCACAAATTCGGACTAGCGCAGTGTTTTAAGGCTAAAGTATATCTGTTTAACGGTCACTGTAGCTTCAACATAAGGCGAGTATTAATACCGGTGTTACACGTAGTGTTTACATGCATATACAGGGTTTCCCAGAAAACAATCGCCAGGTGAATGAACATGAGTCAAGATATAGGCATCAGAATCCAAAAAATGTAAAAAACAGCGCCTAGTCCATCTTATTCTGCATCTTATACAGAATTTATTCCACTTTTGAACCATATTTCACCAGTGCAGTTTTACTTCAATATGGCAAAATTTTTCGCGCGCTTTGCAAGTATTTGTACCATAGATTTATTTGTCGCCAAAAGTTGCTGGATTCACATTACTTCAAGAACATTTTTTCAACAAGACCCCACTGACTCTGGTACTTCTGCGGATCTCAGGTGGATGGTTGTTTCCTCCCGGTTGGTTGCGCAGGTGGTTGGTTGTTCCTTTCTGGTACTGGTTGTGCAGGTGCTTGCTGATCAACTATTGGTTGGTCTTTTGCGTCGTACCATTCATCTTCCGCCTCTGGTTCAGTCGTTGCCGAAAGATGACGTCTGCTTCTTCTGAGGACTTCACCTTATAGGAACGGTTTGGGAGAACTCCCATAATTACTCCTTTGAGTGACCATTGTGGTTTGTTCATGGTTGGTTTCTCCGTGTTCTGTAGTCTAACTGTAGCTCCTTTTTTTTCAATGTTTCAAAAGGCACAGCTTTTGCTTGTATTATGTCATAGTTTGTCTTTTGTCTCTCTTTCAGCTATTTTTTTATCAACCACATTAGAACTGGACGACTGGTTCTCAAGTAGCTTTTTAGCTACTGGAAGATTAGATATTATACGTCTGTTGAACAGTAACTCTGCTGGGGATTTACCATGTTCCAGAGGTGTACGTCTGTATACTTGAAGCGCTTAATAAATGGTTTCACTTGTACTTGTTACCTTCATTATCATGTTTTGCATAATCTTCACAGCATTTTCTGCCTGTCCATTAGATGGTTGAAAGTGAGGACTTGATGTAGTGTGATCGAAATCCCACTGCTTTGTAAACTCTCTAAATTATTGACTTGCAAATTAAGAACCACTTATGACTTGTACAGGTGTTCCTTGTCTGGAAAGAATGAATTTCACTATATTTATTACAACTCTGCTTGTAGTACTGGTAAGTGTGGAGATCTCAATATACTGGGAATAATAGTCTAAGTAGTCTTTTCTATTCACAGTGAAGTGATCCATTCCAACCTTTTCCCATGGAACCTGTGGTACTTCGTTTGATTTCAGTGGTCCTGCCTGTTGCTTCTTTCTGTTATTAATGCATGTAGTAGCATGTTATCTCTGTAGCATGATATCTATGTCAGCATTCAAACAAGGCCAAAAAAACTTCTCTAGCACGGCGCTTACATTTCTTCATGCCTAAATGACCCTTGTGAATTTGTTGAAGCAATTCTCTTTGCAGACTTGTAGGAATCACTAGTCTATTTCCCTTTAGGATAAGATTTTCTACCACTGACAATTCATCTATATAGTTCCAGAAATCTCTAATTTCTGCTGGACACTGCAGTTGTCTCTGTACTGGCCACATTATGACTTTGATGACATTGATTTTCTTAGTAGAGCTTGTGGTTACTGGAAGTGATGTCATGATCATGACAACATAAACATCTATGTAATTTTCCAGACTTTCAACTGGATGCGATGATGCATTAATATCTACAGCTCGAGAGTGAGCGTCAGCTGTAAATAACAGTTTACATGGTGTGTACTCTAGCTCAAGATCATGTCTTTGGAATCTAATGCGCATCAATCTTGTCTTTTCCCAAAAAGGACATTTTTGACCAAGAAAGCATAAATAATCTATTGTTTTTCGCTCGCTACGCTCACAAATGAGCTAATTAGAACCTTTTTGGACCGGAAAGCATAAAAACATGTTTTTTATTGCTACGCTCGCAATGTGGAACTTTTTGGCCTTTAGTGATTTGGAGTGGAGGTTCCCTACGTACTCCTCTACCTTCAACACCCCTCCCCGCAAGCTCGTCGCCGCAGGTTGATCACCGAGACTTTACATCGCCAACGTGCAGTGACTTTTTTCTCTTAAAATAGCCCCTGCTGGTAGCTTAACAACCATCACGTTTCCGTGCTGTGAGCTCATGAGTGATTGCATGAATGTAAACAAGGTATTCGTGATCTGACTCATCTTCGTTTATTTCATCTGCCCTGCTTCTGTTTTGTTGAGACTATTTTTGCCACATTTGAGGCATTCTATTTTTAGCGCTTTACACTTATCTTTGTCTTTGTGATGCTTTCCACATCTTCCACATTTTGAACTTGAACTATCAGTTTCCTGCTGTGGGTTTGACTTCTGATGTGACTGATGCCTAGCTTGTGGTAGTTGTTATCTAGGTCTAGATCTTCTATTTCTACTGACACTGTCCAAATGTGATGGTGTACCTGATCTGACTAATTATTTAGTCTGTTTTCGCGATTGCTCTTTAGCTTTGCACTTTTTAATGCAGTATCCAATGTTAGGTCTTGAAAGAAAGTTTCTCTCAACTTATTGTCTTTGACACCTATAATTACCATGTCTCTATTCAGTCCATCCTTGAGCGCATCAAACTCACAATACTGAGCTCTGCAACATACTGATCAATGTTTTTGTTTGTGTCTTGATAACGAGTAGAGAACAGGTACCTTTCTTACGTTACATTTTTTGGTGCGCAGTATTGCTCATACTTTTGCAATACTGGCTCTAGTTTTACTTTGTTGTCATCATTAGTGAATTCGAACGTGTTATATAGGCTAAGAGCTTCATCACCCACTACATAAAGGAATGTTGACGTCTGTTGTGTATCGGTACTTGCCATCAAACCTGGCGCAACCCTAAACAATTCAAACCTATGTTTGAATTTCTTCCAATTTTCTGAAGATTCCCATTTAAACCCAGTGTCTCAGGTTATGTGACTAGCAACTTTTGCCTGATCGGCCATGGCTGTATTTGTGTTTTAACTGTGTACGTGTTTAACTATATCGCTGTATCAAAGCGCGCTTGATTTTTACCCGAAAATCAAGAGAGGGCCGAAGCAATCCCGTCCTATTAATGGTATACTATGTATTGTTGGTCGAAGCAACCAAAAATAAAAAATTTCATAATCTAAATCAATAAATTATTGATTTATTGTTGTTAATGATTTATGTACGCTTTACAAAAGTGTTGTTGTTTCAGCCCTCTTTACGACATAATTCAAGAACCACGGGTCCTACAAAGGGTATATCTGTGATATTTGAATTCTTCTACATGCTCGTCATAACTTGATTACTACAATTGTTGCCGAAGCTCACTACCATTCGCAAGATGCTGTGAACTACCAAATCGCAACAGTTTAAAACAGTTGCTAACCTTAAAGATCAATTAATCCCATTCCCAGGACACTTCGCATTGTAGGGTCTTGAACTAGTCAGAAATATTGATACAAGTCGCCCCACCCCCATGAGAAGGGGAAGACTGGCTGATCGCCAATATTATAATTGAGTAAGTCTATTCTAGCACCTTGCAAGGAAATTTATGGTAAGCTGTAATTAGACCAATTGCACATTTCTTGTTCTAAGTACCTCAGGTGCAACCTTGTTGTCCAGTGGAATTGGTTCTTGTACTGGATACATAAACTGTGATTGCATAGGTTGTGATTGCATGTGGCTTGCAATAATCGAGAAAGTTCTATCTTTGTGTCTAGATTTAGTATGTTTGAATTCACCTATTCTACAATGCATTGGTGCTCTGCAAATTGATAAATCTAACTTGTCTACTTCTTGCTGTAAAAATGGACCATATGTGGGAATCTCTTCCTCGGTACCCGTTGCAATAAGAAATAAAATTGTTTTGGGTTTACCTCTGTATGTAGTGGATGCATATTGATAACATATGTATTCACCTTCTTTCATTTTTGTTGTTTGAATTGTATTCTTAGGTGCGGGTGGATCAACTTTTAGGAGATATGATGATTTGGCTGGTATGGGTTCGTCTATGTTTTCAATGACAGTTTTTATACTACTAATCCAGGACTGGTCTTTTGGTTGTGTAGGTCTATATGAAATTTGCTCGCCCTCGCTATTGTAAAAAGTTTTGATTTATTTCAAGACAAATTGCGGACATGAAGGTAATAATGGAAAATAATGAGTAGATTGTTCAGTGCAACAATAGTGATTATCTGCAATATATTTCAAATATCGTATTATTGATGAAGAAGCCAGCCATATTTCCTCCTGTGAAACTTACCACAATTCTGGCAGCAAATGCAGAAGTAGAAATCCTAAACCCAAGCACAAATATGTTCGTAATTTCTGGTGGTATATCTACAAGTTTGAGAGGAGAGAATTGGCTGAATGCATTCAAGGCTACGCTAAACACGTCTTCAGCTTGTCCGTAAATAAATTCATCAGGTTTGCAGATATTCAGAATACAAGGTTCGTTTTTCAAAACCAAAAATACTGTTTTTCACTGACCTGACAGTTTCGAGTGTCTTGGGTGACACTCTTCTTCAGAGTGATCTATGTCCACACACCTCCGGCGGATTTCGGCCTGTAGAGGGCGCACTACTCGCGGAGATGATTGGGTCATAGATGTGACTTACAACAGACTGTGTATATGAGATCCCTTGTTCAAATTGTGATCAGTCACATGTGGGTGAAACGGGGCGACGATTTTCCACGAGATTAAGTGAACACATGAAAGAACCGGACAAAGTAACGGAGTTTTAAAAAGAACTACACCCGTCAGACCAGAAAACGGTCGGAAAATGAGCTCAGCAAAACTGCCACAGCTGATCACTCTGTACAACAAAATCACGTCATCGATTGGTAAGGGTCCAAAATCCTTAGAAAGGAAGGTGACGCGAGATCAAGAAGAATTATGGAATCCATCTGGATAAGGAAGAAAGTCATGAACAGAGACGAGGGAGCCCATTTTCTAAGTCACATCTATGACCCAATCATCTCCGCGAGTAGTGCGCCCTCTACAGGCCGAAATCCGCCGGAGGTGTGTGGACATAGATCACTCTGAAGAAGAGTGTCGCCCAAGACACTCGAAACTGTCAGGTCAGTGAAAAACAGTATTTTTTCGGTTTTGAAAAACGAACCTTGTATTCTGTCTTCAGCTTGTGTTTATCTTAGGACTGCTTGCCGAATAATTTCAAATTCCTTGGTTCTTTCATTGATGTTTTCTTGAAGCTCTCTTTCTTTTTCTAATTTCCAGTTTGCTATTTTCCCACTTTGTATAAGCTCTAATAATCTAAGTTTTCTTTTATTCACTGAAAGAGTAGATATTTTTCTGTTTGTTGGAACTTCAAGGATTACATGCCTTATTTTTCTATACCTATACTGTTCTTTGTTTTCTTAGTACGCCATTCCCATTCTACAAAGTTTGTTGGTGGAAGAAGCTGCTGTAAACAAGGAGGATCTTTATGAACTTCAGTTGGCTTTTTAGAGCGGGATAATATTGTGGTGGTATTATTCTTCATGTAGCATCTAAGTTTACCAATTGTTATTCCGTCTTCAGATATCATATTGTTTTTCTGGATGTCAAGAATGACTATGCGAAAGATTGGGCAATTTTTGAAGCCAAATTCTGAAATGGACCACTGCACTGCTTTCTCCCAGTTGTCTATGTTTTTTACTCCAAATTCCATTCCTGCAATTTTTCCTGTTTTGGTGTAGGCGTACCAGCCGATGTTTACAGTTTTTGTAGGCCTGTTTGCAATAACGCAACATCTATCAATTTGTTCTGCTAAACATCTCCATTGGTTTGGTGCTGGTTGAATAAAGAATAGATATTTCCCTCTAAACATTTCAAGTGCTTCTTGCATGATGTTTTGGACAACTGCTTCTTCTCCTCTTTCAAAAGCGTATAATGAAATTTCAACTCTCGTGCACCCTCTCTCTTGTACTTTGGTGTAAGCAAAAGTTTTCCTCATATGTTCAATGCTACAATCAGCATAGTCTGCGAGATGACCACCAAATTGGGACTGCACTTCACCTGCTTCAAAATTAGACACTATTTTGTTGTAGAGTTTGACACGTATTGTTTTTCAATTTTCTGTAGAAATCCATGTGCATACATTGATGCCTACGGATGATGTGTTCACTGAAATTGTTGGAGTGTCATTGTTGAATGCAGATATAAAATCTCCTTGCATTTTGTACCCCTGACTCATAAGAAAGTTCACAAGATTGGTTCTGTGAAGTGTGCCTGAGAAGTCTTGGAATTGAAACTTTTGAAACGTCTAATTTAGCAACAAAACATGTAGCGGGATCTTCATTGGTTTATGCATTCATTGTTTGTTTTTCTTTCTATTCCTTCTATTGTTTTTCCTACTATCCCAGATGTGCCAGTGTGCATTGTTTGGATTATCTGAACAGGAATGAATGCTTCTCCGGTACCAAATGAGGCACCTTTATAATTACACACTTGTATGGTGGCTACAACTCTCTTTGCATGCCCGGTTTCACCTGTTGATAAAAGTGTCTTGCCTCCTTTGTCAATAAGGTTTGATTTTGAAAGATAGCCGTAGACATAAATGTCATCTATGAACCTTTCTAAACCGTATAGCGTTTCTAAATTATTAGAACCTATGTTGCCTTTGGTGTAATCGATGTAAGAATGTCTGATAATTAGTTATTGTCGTAGCAGATGATAAGAAAGTCTTTTCATAGACCGCAATCCAATCTCTTTGAATGAAGTTGATAATTCTTCTTTTGTCGCTGAAACTTTGTTCGCTGAAAGTTTGTTTGCCATATATAGAAAAATATATTTTTGTATAAAAGATGAAAAAATGAGCATTTTGAGGGATATCTTTCGCCGAAGTTTGTGCTCGCTGAAATTTTTTAAGGCTCTGTTTAATTGATAAAAATCTATTTGAATTTTTAGGATCTGTTAGTCTTATTTTTAGATTTATAATAGAAGCAAAAACTTGCCCTGTTTCTTTGTTTTCTAAAAATTTACCTTTCTTTTTGGTTGTGTATCTAAATTCACTTCTTTCCACCCTCTTTGTTTGAGTGTTTTATAAAATTCGTCCCTCTTATACCGTGTGTCATAAGTCTGTTCCTCCCCCCCATAAGAAAACCATTTTAACATGCTTTAAATTAAACTTACACAATTAATTTGATATTAATTTGTTACTGGTTATTGTTTTAGATTAATTAAAATGTCACTTAGCAATTTATTTGAAGTTGTTGTCTCTTTATGTTCGATAACCTCCGAAGGTATGCAAACCTCGGTTATTGTTGTTTTTCTATTGAAATCCGAGGTTTGCAGACCTTTGAATCTGTCAATACACACAAAATTAGCTCTAAAAATCTAGAACAACGGCCGACATATTTTTTTTCTTTGCAATGCGCCTTTGGATTCATTGCAGCTAGTAGCCCAAAGGCAAATAAACAGAGGGGGTACTTCCATATTGATGCTACGCTCCATGGGAAGTCGGAATATAGGCGGAACGGACTTTCGACACACGGTATAGATGAAGGAATGAGTTTACCAGGCAGCTCATCAAAGTGCAATGGATTGAAACTAATCATATCATCATCATAGGCGTCCCATGTAGTCGGTTCTTCCAAGGCATCTTCCTCCTCAATATCACCTAAAGGAATTTCTTTCCCAGGAATTTCAAAATCAGGCATGTATATATTTACCAATATTTGCTGCGAGTTACATATACAGCCTGTCTCAAAAAATTGTGCAAGTAAAAAGCGCCCTCTTTGGCAATTAGAAAATACCGTTGTGACATGATGCTTACACCAACGTCAAGGCCGTAGTCTAAGCTCTGTTCATGTGTATTCAGGTTTTACCTCTTTTTTCGGGGGGGTGTCAAGTTATTGTCATGGTTGTTTGGTTAACCTCTTTGAAGTGTCAACTGTGGGGGTGATGGTGCATATGGGGGCGGGGGCCAGATGATGTATATGCCTATGTGAATAATTGTAGCTAATTGTAAAAGAAAAGAGAAGAGTCTTGCAATCAGCTTACTGATTGGTGTCTGTTTATCATGCTGTCTTTGTTGTTGTTTAATATTAGTGGTGCAGCAGCTTGATTATTCTTCTCTATTATTTGTTACTGTTATAAGTTAAATAGTTGAAAAAATAAATATGAAAAGACCAACAAGAGGCATTATTTTACAGGGGCTTCAATATGAAATGGAACTAGGTGTAGGGCTGACACTTTCACAGTACGGGGCATTCGGGGAGAGCAACATATATGATGAGAGCATGATACATCCCTCGAGTACACTAATGTGATATTTAATCCACCTCAAATAGTCGTGCAATAGACTCTTTTCATTGATACCTGGTTTCTCGCATTTGGTGAGAGGAAAATGTAAATTGTCATTGAGTGCACATGAGAGACAGACCATTTGGACCTAATTTAGCAGGGGTTGAGTTGAAAATAACAGGCGTGCTACAAATTGCACTCCTGGAAATATTAAGACAGCACTCGGTGAGATGCATCGAACTACTTTTTTATGGTAATTATTGTAATGGTGCAATTTTTGGTGGACACAAGAATTTACTGGGTGGGTAGTTTTGGGCAATGGGCAAATTAGATTTAGTGGGTGGGCAAAACAATTTAATGGGTGAGTAAATGCTCAGACAATTTCCTATTATTAACCTTCTAGTCCATTACGCTTTTAAATTCGCCGTGTTGTTTGGGCTCCGATTACTCAGTGGGCAAATAAAACGGCGCGTATAGTGTTGTTTGAAATGAAGTGAACTCAAATTTGTGGCGCTTTTGAACGAAATCTAGAAGGAATCCACTCTAAATGAAAATATCATTGAAAAGAGCAGATTCTGAACGTCTAATTAAAAAATAATAGTTGTATATGCTCACACCAAACTCGAGTTATACATGTACTTATTTGAATAAAACTAACCACTGTTGTAGCTGCACATGGTTTCACTTACCATTGATTGGTATGGCGCTATATTCAAATGAAAAATCCACCACGGTGCTGCAGTCTGTATGGATACCTCCTCCTATAACCATGATAACTCTTATAACTCATAGTCTTCTGGATGGTCCGACTGAAACTTGGGAAATGTTGCGAAGGGGATTGCGTCTTAAGCTTGCCTACATTCTTATATTGCTTACTTACATGTACTTGATATTCGATCACGTGTGGAAAACTGAAGAGGCGAGGAATTTCACGCGGACTCCTAGGTTCATGAAACTTTGTCGCAATAACTGAAGGGCCATATTATATTTGGCTATTTTCTTTGTGTGCAGTGCAATATGATAAAATTAAAAGTTAACAATTAAAAAAAGAACTCTTGAGGTCCGTCTTTAGGCCATAATGTAATCCGCTACATTATTGATCGAAACCACTCCTGCCACACAACTTTAATTTGCATTTGAATATCGCGCTATACCAGTCAATACACCAACATGAGCATGACTATATTCTTGGGAACAGAAACCGTCTACCGTCTGCTGAAATGCGCGCGAAGCGCGGGAAAATTTTGACTTTCATCGCTTGGAGGGGCGCAGAATCTATGCTGAATTAGTCAATTTTGCGCCCCCCTAAGGGTAGCGCCCGGGGCACGTTGCCCCCCTCTGCCCCCGGTAGTTACGCCACTGCAGTATGCAGACTTTTTATTAGACGTACAATATTGTATGTAACATATCTACGTTATTTAATCTATTGCCATTCTATTTCCAGTAATGTTTAAGTTCTAACGAATGTTTGATGACGTAAAATCGATAATATGTTTCTACCAAGTATATTATACGTAACATATTATCGATTTTACGTCATCAAACATTCGTTTGAACTTAAACATTACTGGAAATAGAATGGCAATAGATTAAATAACGTAGATATGTTACATACAATATCGTACGTCTAATAATAGGAGTCTGAATACCAGTCTATAATATCGAATTGATTAATTCGAATTAAACAATTCATTGATGTTAGCACTGGGTAGTAGCCATTACTGCCAGTAGACAGGAAGTCTAGAAAGTTGACCTCAACGCTGTAGGTGGGCTTTCTAAGTTTGTGAGAGCATAACAAGACTATCCGTCGATGGATTTTTATTTCCGTCGGTAGATATTTTTAAAATTAAGTTTTTCATAACATATTAAAAAGGCAGAGACCCCTGATGTATAGTAAATTAGCTAGATAGGTTTTGAGTAACCTTGGTGAAAATTATAAAAAAGTGCCTATTCTTTTGTGTGTGTACGGTCCATCACCTGTCACTTGGCAGTCTTGTAACATGTCTAATGGCGCTGCCCATGGCCACTCGATGAATTGTTTAATTCGAATTAATCAATTCGATATTATAGACTGAATACTGCTTTAACGAGTCTTCTCAAAATACGTGCCATACGAGTGAGCGTTTGCCGTCTCTATTTATCATGCCACTCACCGCCTGAATAGAAGTGCTTTTTATTCTCTCGATGAGATAGGCCAATCAAAGTAAGAAATCACCCACAGTTAATTGCAACAGAATCCATTTCGCATGTATCTATTTCCCAAAAGCTAACACAAATACATATCTAAATAAAAGAATCCAAAAATTCAAGTAGTGGAATAGTTCCTAATTTGCATAAATCAAAAATGGTCGTTTATGCAGTGGTGAAATTTCAAATATTGTCAAATCGTGCTTCAAACTATACCAATGTATTCCTCTCGTCATATGGACTCAGAAACAGATTATTTCCAATGTACATTAAGAGTTATAGGGTAAAAGGTCAAATGTTAAAATTTGGACTCTACAGGGGGACATGCAATGGTCTCACATTGTTCCGCTTGCAAAAACATTTAATAAAAAGAATAGTTTGGCATATCTCGGGTGGTTTGTCACCTTGGTAACATGGCAAAGAAGATCAAATTTCATTGGGCGGTGTTGACCTTGGCCTATATTGTGACGTTACCTATTTAACAAAACATCCAAAACAAAGCAAATGTTATCGTTTTGATTTACTTTTTGCCAAAGGAGCAATTTGGGACCAGTTGGATTAAAATTGGAGCATATTTCAATTGTAAACGTCCCTGGGCCCCAAAATTTGACCTTTGACCTTTTTACCTATAACTCAAGAACTACAGGTGGTGGCCGCATTGCATTCCCTAAATTCAGTAAATTTTCATCGTCAACCGTGTTATTGAATGGGATTATTTTGAAATTTTAAAACGCTTGAAATATCACAAACAAATAGGCCTATGTTAATAAATAATATAAATACAAGCTAAAACCGGTGGGGTTCGATAATGAACCCCACAAAACTAACCAAGTACATTGAAAATGCAATACGGCCGGGCGCTTTCACAAGTTACCGGCTCGATCATGCCAGCCACCACCTGGAACTATATGTCGGAGAGTGGTCACACTATACTTTTTTCTGAATCCTTATGATGAAAGCAATACATTGATATGGTTGTTAACACGATTTGACCAACTTTTAAATTTCACCCCTGCATTAGCAGCCATTTTGGATTTATGCCAGTTAGGCACTGTTCCACTATTTGGATTTTTGGAGACTTTTGATGTGTTACTAAATATGCTTTTCTAAAAGAAATAGTGATTAAATTGGTTCTGTTGCAATTAATGGTGGGTTAACCCCTTATAGATCGTAGTTTCTCGATAAACTCGGTCTAGAAAATGAACAAGGGCTTTGATCATCGGTTGCCTAATCATAAAAAATGTAAGTTAGGGATGACATTATTTAAAGTTGGAA
Source organism: Amphiura filiformis (assembly GCF_039555335.1). Lineage (NCBI taxonomy): Eukaryota > Metazoa > Echinodermata > Ophiuroidea > Amphilepidida > Amphiuridae > Amphiura > Amphiura filiformis. Next base: position 1,244,048 of record NC_092641.1, on the reverse strand, counting down.
GTAAATGAAAAGTTACAATTGACGAGCTGTTGTAGGAATCACATAACGATGGTCTTTCTAGTAATAACATCTAAAAACTCTGGTTTTCAAGAGTATGGTGTGGAGCGTAAATTGGTTCATATCTCAAAATAATGATGAATATTGGTCATTTTTATTTTAACCGATTTGTATGAAACTTCATTTTCTATGTTACAGAGTGTTTCACTGGACCAGATATCATAAGCCATGGGAATGATTTAGGGGATTTAGAATCTGGTTATATCTTTGTTGTGATCGATTCTTACAAAGTATTGTGTAATGGTCTGTTAACAGCATGGCAGTTTTTTCCAACCGATAGCTCGCCTATTACATTTCTAGTTTTACGACCAATCGGAGGCGGCATGTACGAAATCGTCGATCTTACCGTGGTTACTGATGTGAACGGTGGCGTGCCAAATGAATACATTATACCAGAACCGTCTCGCATTGAGGTTGAAGCAGATGATGTCCTTGGATTATTGATTTGTGAACCCCCTGTACCTGGCATGTGTGGTTATACAATATCAACCGGTGGTGCTGGTACGCTTAGTTTGCTATTCTCCGATACCTTACCAAATACAGCTGTAGGAGATACATTTGCTCCCGCCGACCAAATCTCGGTTACTGTATCCGTTTCAGCTACAGTAGTGCTAGGTATGGGTATATTTATAATTTTTAATTACTATAAGGGTACCAAACTTATGGGGTACCAAAACAAATCAATCTTAAAATAATTCAATTTCCGTTGTTCCCCGAATTCAAAATTGCAAATATACAGTTGGTTTCCAAGGGATAATAATAAGCAGTGGTCCACATCACTTTCAGAAAGTCATCATCCGAAATGGCAAAAGCGTTTAAAAGTCTTAAATATAAATTGCTTGATTTGTTTACCGGAAATATTTACTATACATTTGGTTTATTTCGCGTATTTTTGCAGCTTGCGAACCAGGTAGACAGCCGTCAGGTTCAGCGTGCACACCGTGTGAACCTGGATCATACCAACCCGAATCTGGAATAGATTCGTGTAGTGATTGTGAACCGGGATCCTACCAAGCCAATGCTGGTGCCGCCTCATGTAATAATTGTCAACCAGGGACTTATCAGCCTAATTACGCTGCTTTCGAATGTTTTAAATGCCAATCTGGTTCTTACCAGCCCAATTTCGCTGCTTCTCTGTGTATTGAATGCCAACCGGGCTCTTACCAAGCCAGTTCTGGCGCTTCTTCGTGCGTTTTATGTAAGCCTGGTTATTCGCAACCATTCGAAGGAGCGCTTGAATGTACACCGTGTGCATCTGGAACGTATGCACCTAATTCTGGTTCCCCAGTTTGCCTTCCTTGTGAACCCGGGACCTTTCAAGAAAACTCAGCGTCTACCGAGTGCAAGCCATGCAATGTTGGTTACTATCAAGATTCGGAATTCAGCACTGGATGTATTCTATGTGGAGCAGATATGTCAACGCTTACAACAAGATCCGATTCTTTTGAATTGTGTCTGGGTGAGTACTCATAATAAGTCAAATGGGATGACATGAGATTGTGATTAAAGGATTCTGTGTGTCTCCATTGCCATCACATTACTCTAAAAATGGAACAGAGTGGGTATGAGAACACGTGTCCCTACCGAATAACATCGTGAAAAGTAATTTTTGCATACTTTAACATCATGATTATGATGATAAAGTAATTTTTGATGTAACTGCCAAGAAGTGGCACGCTCGGTCAATCTTGTGTGTTATGTAAACATAAAGGATTTGAATGTTAAATGGGTTCAAAAATCAAAATATCTTTGGCGATAGTCCTAATTTTGCTTGATTGGCTCACATATAACATTAGATTTACAGATAGTTTTAAAATCATGTCAATCAAACAAAATGTACAATAAGTCAGCTCTCTGTCAATCACAAAAAATATAAACTCTATCTCAAATATTCCAGGAAGCAATTTCTTTAAAATAGATATCATTTAGCTGACAAAGGTAACTTAGTATAACAAGTGCTATTATTATTTAGTTTTATAGTTTCAGCATTTATTCTTCTTCAATTTATTTTTTCCAAATTCGCAATTGCAGACATCCCCTCGTATTTTGTTAACACGTTTATTTGTGACCGTACAGCACGAATGAGCCGTAAATGTCCTCAATTGTATTCCGAGTTACAGTGTAAAATGGGCATGAAGGTCGTATTCATTGGTACCTCAATTTGGTGCTACGTGTACCTCATTTAATGAGATACACGTAGCACCAAATTGAAATACCTATGAATATGACCTTCATGCCCATTTTACACTGTAACTCTGAATACAATTGAGGACATTTACGGCTCATTCGTGCTGTACGGTCACATTTGTTAAACTATACTGAAATAAATAAATAAAACAATAAATAAATAAATAAATACCAGACATTTACAATACACCTTTGAGATGGATTCAAAGCGCATAACATACAATACATACAATAAAACCGTCAAATAAACCAATGCATACACAACACAGTGAGTCTTAAGGGCTCTGGTATGAGCGTTTGAACAGTATTTTGTGTGGGACATGAGAGCACATAAGAAATATCGAATTACGTTCTGAATGTAATTCGATGACGTATTGTTTGTAACGGAGACCTGGTTATGTGAAGATGACCCTGTCATAATTGGAGAACTCACACCTCCATCGTATTCCTTCCTCAATATTCCACGAACTGAAACTGATTTATATAGAGGAATTGGAATTCTGTACAGATCAAATTTGAAACTCTCAATCAAAAGGACCGATATTAAAACTGTAACTTTTGAACATGCTATTGTAACGGATGTTTTAAGATGTGTAGAATATATTGTAGTGTATAGGCCACCACCGTCTACTGTAAATGGGTTTAAGACTAAGGACTATTTAACTGAAATTGATGATTTTTTTCTGATGTAAATATGAGTGCTAACAAAATTGTAGTTTTAGGTGATTTTAATTTGCATGTTGATATCCCAACCAAATTTGAAGTTGCGTCTTTCATATCTATTTTATCTTGTTTAAATATGTCTCAACATGTTTTGGAACCAACTCACAAACGAGGTCATACTCTTGACTTGGTTATAACGAGGTCTGAAGATGATATAATTAAGAACTGTAATGTGCGCAAATGTCTCAGTTCTGACCATTATGTTATACATTTCGATGTGTGCAAAAAGAGGCCACCAATTCAGAAAATCAAATCTGTATCTCGCACATATAAAACAATTGATATGCCATCTTTTATAAATGATCTGAATCTGGATTTGTCCAAACTTGAACTAAATGAAAACATTAATGCTGATTTTGCTTATGACTTATTTGAACAAACCATACAAAATGTCCTTGACAAACATGCACCAGCAACAACACGAGTCAGGACAGTAAGACCAGTATCACCTTGGTACAATGATAAAATCAAAGAGGCACGTCGCATTCGCCGACGTCTAGAACGTAAATGGCAAAAACATGACACTGAAGAAAACCGAAAAGCCTATAAAGAACAACATACGTAAGCTCATACATGAAGCCAAGAAATCTTATTATAATGAACAACTAGCAGCCGCTGACCACAAACAGGTTTTTCAAATTATAAATAAACTTCTCAATAAGGATGCCAAAGTTCTACCATCATGTGACTCATACAAAGAACTTAGCGATTCGTTTGCCGACTTCTTCAAAAACAAGATTGTCAAAATCCGAAATAATCTGAACAAAAATGGTAATAACATCCAAATACCTACAGAAGTTCAAGAACTCAATCAAATACAGTCAATGCAAGAATTTAAATTGGTAGAGGAAGAAATCGTCATAAAAATTAAATGCAAGTTACCAAATAAGAATTGTTCTCTTGACGTTATTCCAACCTGGCTACTCAAGCAATGCATGTCATCAATTATTCCCACCTTAACTACAGTTATTAACATATCACTAAAGTCTGGCACTTTTCCCAACTCCTTGAAACAAGCTATTGTCACCCCAATCATAAAGAAAGCAACCCTGGATCCTAATAAACTTAAAAATTATAGGCCTGTCTCCAATATTAAATGTTTTTCAAAAATTATGGAAAAATGTGTTATGTCACAGATGTTTTCCCATATGTCTACAAATTGTTTGCTGGAGCCTTACCAATCTGCTTGAAGGCCTAATCATAGAACAGAAACTGCTCTTCTGAAAGTGAAAAATGATATTCTATGTGCACTGGACAACAAAAAAGCTGTTTATCTTGTATTATCAGATCCAAGTGTAGCTTTTGACACTATTGATTTTGATATTCTGAATGATAGACTTGAAAAATTTCTTGGCATTAATGGAGCTGTGCGATCCTGGATACTCTCCTACTTCAAAGGACGCAATAGCCAAGTTGGTATAGGTGGTGATTTTTCTAAAACTCAAAGAATGGAATTTGGCCTACCCCAGGGATCAGTGGTAGGTCCTGGGATGTTTAGCTACTACACATACCTACTTGGAAAAATTATCCAGAAACACAGATTGAACTATCACATATACGCAGATGATACGCAATTCTATTACCCCCACGACCCATTATTCAAAATCGCGCACTGTGATTTGTTGAAACGCGTCACGTGACAGACCATTAATTAGCGATAAAGTGTCAAGGGCAACGACCTTTATGTTCTTCTATCATCACAGCGCACAGCAGAGCGCACAGCACACCTGCTTATGTAGGGGAGAATGGAATGTCAGGGTTGTGTTATTGTAAGTGCATACCTGCTTATAAGGGAGAATGGGATGTTAGGTTGTGTTATTGGAATGTGCATACGCTTTGGCTACGCGTATGCGCTCCACCTTGAGGTAAACAACTTGAAATATTTGGGCAAAAAATTTGATATTTTCTCTTTAAATCACACTATTTTGTGGTAATAGAATAGAAATAAAGGGTGCAGCATTATCCTTTACACGCAAATAATGTCCTTGGCAGTAAAACGTTTAAATAATGGGTTCGGCTGCGCCTCACCCATTATTTACGTTTTTACTGCCTCGGACACATTATTTTCGTGTAAAGGATCATGCATTACCCTTTATTTCTTAAATATATACAGAATTTAATCCCCGCATACCTGGAGATAGTGTAACTGCTCTTTTCAAATTGGAATCATGTATTGCTGAAATCAAGAATAGCTCTGCATATAATTTGAAATATATATATGAACCAACTCTTAACGTATGTGGAACAATTATCAAACCATCTGATTCTGTACGCAACCTTGGAGTTCTTTTTGATTCAGTTATGTCTATGTCATCTCAAATATCTGCTGTCTCTCGCTGTTTAAATTATCATCTTCGTAATATAGGACGCATTCGCTGTTATATTGATAAAGATACTTGCAACCATGCTGTCCGCTCACTTGTTATTTCTCGAATTGATTATTGTAACTCTTTAGTATATGGAACAAAAACTACAAAAGATACAAAACAGAGCTGTCAAACTTGTTTTCAAGGCAAACCGTATGGAACACACCACTCCTCTGCTGAAAGAGCTTCACTGGCTTCCAGTAAATGAGCATATTACCTACAAACTACTCACATTCGCTTATAAAAGTAGACATGAAACAACACCACTGTACATACAAAATCTCCTAAAATCTCACACATTTTCTGATGGTATGTTCCTACGATCACATGCTGATGGCAGTCTGCTTGAATGTAAAAGAACTCACACAACATATGGGAATAATGCCTTCTGCAATTATGTGCCAGCTCTCTGGAACAAATTACCTGTAAAACTTCGTACTTCACATATTCTGGGCACTTTTAAATCTAATCTGAAAACCTATTTGTTTCCAAACTCAGTTTTTTTATTATTAATTAAGTTGTACATTTTACTGTGTACGTACTCTGTTATCGCATACGTGTTCGACTAATATTTCCATCGTAATAATAAAGCGACGGTTCCCGCGTTTTATTCAAAATCTCGGATTTTGACAAAACTGCAGCACCTTAAGTCTTGATTTTTGCAGAGTATCTTTGTTTACTAAAGTACATTACAATCGTGTAAAAACCAAAATTTAAAAAAAAATTGAGGGCGTTCTCCTCAGCAAATGTTATTATATGGCTTTAAGTTGGAACATGTGTAAGTATTACAAATATGCCACAAAATCGGTTATGAAAAAAATAAAGGTATATTCTGAAAAAAGATCGTACATAAGGCTTTAATACACGGCACTAAGGGGTTACTCAAAGTCATCCGGCAATTATTGATTTAATATTCCCCTTTCTTAACCTGTGCTTTCATGTGTAATATAGATATGACATCTTAAAGAAAATTTCACAATTGTTATGGTATGTATCTTTTTGAGACCTTCATCTCTGCCACCATGTTGCGGGTTTGAAGAATGGCTCATACATTGTGTGCAATTCAATTTTCTCTACAGCGTATTGTCAGCCAGGTGAGAGTTCGTCAACAGGGCTTGCTCCATGCACTCCATGTGAACCAGGATCGGCTCAGTCTAGTCCACGTTCACTTAACTGTGATCTGTGCCAGGCAGGTACACACCAACCGAGTTATAATCAGGCATCCTGCCTTGAATGTGATCCAGGATCGTACCAACCAAACGTAGGAAGTACTGGCTGCATTCACTGTCGAAAGGGTTTCTATCAAAGCGCAGGTGCACAAGTTGGCTGTAATCGCTGTCCATCAGGGACGTCCACAGCAGCAACAGGCTCAGTTTTTGCTGATTGCACAGGTGAACACGTAGTGTGTATATTTATGAAGTATTACGTTAATACAGTTTGAATTGTAAAAAATTAATGTGTTGTATGTATTAACCCTTAACCTTAATTAACTGACATCCTAATGTGTACACCAATTGGAGTGATACCTTGGGCACTTAAAGTCACAATATGTATTAATTTGTTCCACAGCGACGCCCTCATTTTGTTTTGTATTTCTACTTTTTGCATGACGCCCAGTGGTGTACTAAAATACCATGCCTTCAATTACAGTAAAATTTAAGTTTTTATGACAAATCCGGAGATTTCCGATTTTATTCAGAGTTCACCGATCGAGTGATGTCTAAACACACGCATGCATGTGTATCATTGAATCATTGAATCAGTGCCGAATAAACTGTGTGCATATCGCTATTCGTCTTACGTCTTGACGTATAAACTGCGTGCATATCGCTATTCGTCTTATGTCTTGTTTGTACATCCCAGCTGCATGAAACTATAATATGATATGATACTGATATGACCGGTGAGCTAATAACATGCAAGCATTGTAGGCGCTGGAATGAAATGGCAATTTTCTTCAATTTACCTCATTTGTTTGGCTAGAAATTAAAAGGGGATAATGTGATTAGTGAAACTAACATTTACATTGGAATCTATTCTTTGTGCAAATCATACAATACTGCTTTGATTTATTAGCTTATTAGATTGATTAATATGACACAAATCAATCTTACACCCCCCCCCATTATAGTCATACTGTCAATATATTAGTGTTAAGTTTCTTTACAGTGTGTCAATATATTGATGACAGTAATCAATTAGACAATGACCAAGACGGCCAAGGAGATGCTTGTGATGACGACGACGATAATGATGGTAAATTATATGATTTATGTCTTTAGACCTACATAGACCAGGTTTAACTTTAAACCATACTTAACTATGGGGGTTACACTTAATGGAGAGATCACTTTAATTTTGTTTTCTTACCCTTTATTATTCCTAACATAACCATTTAATATTAAGTTGCATGTTTTTGTCCTTAATCATATTAACAGGATCTACAATAATATGGAATAAGGTATTTAAGAAACAAAAGGTTGAGTCTCTGCAGGACTAATCTTGATAGTTAATCCAGATTACTGATTCTACACCAAGTTATTGATACTCACTTCTTTAGTGGACACTCGGGTCCGTATGAACAAAACAAGTTAGACAAGGTCTAACTTTAGACTTGGTCTACACTCTAAATTACAAGGATTTAAAAAAAATCCTTAAGGTTGTAATAAGGGACCAATCAATTTTAGATTTAAAATTAATCTTACAGATTTGAATTTTAAATCCCGTATGCTTTATTTTAAATCCTTGAATTTTGAATGTAGCTATGGAGTTAAAATTGTCCTATGAAGAAGGAACTGTTTGATAATACAAACCTTATTTTATATTATTGTAGATCCTGTTGAGGGCAAATACATGTAGCTTGATATTAGATGGCTGTTGTTTAAAATAATCGTGTTTATAAGTCAGACAATGTGGCTTCTGACCAATAACAAATTTATAATATTTCATGTTTGTGTGCAATGTAAGCTTTAATAGTGATCTACATATCTTTGCCTTGATTTTTGTTGTTGTTGTTGTTGTTGTACTTTAGGTATTAGTGACGAACCTGACGTGTGCCCGTTTACCCCCGATGCCAACCAAGAAGACCGTGATAGGGATCGTGTCGGTGACGCGTGCGATAATTGCCCAGTTGACATTAATTTTGACCAAGCCGACGCCGACAATGACAACGTCGGTGACGCATGTGATAATTGTGTAAATGATGGAAATCCAGATCAATCTGATTTAGATGGTGATGGATATGGGGATGCGTGTGATCGTTGTCCCGGCATACGAGGTGAGTAAAGCAATTGTCAGGATTAGATGTAGGATTTTGTATGTGAGCACGGTACGTAAACACATGACGTCCGTTTGATCTGATTCAAGAGTGCTGATTGGTTACAGTTCAGTTCTCTCCATATGGAGAGATTTTATTTCTCAGTATATATAGGCCTTCGGCCTTACAATACAATAAAGTACAGTACAATATATTTACCCATCACCAGGGGGCAAAAGAGTTTGCCTGATTTTATGAGCATTAAAAATAAATTTTGATAATGAAATTATAGTTTGTTGATTTCTACATTGAAATAGAGTAATAAAATAATTGAAATTTGGAATACACTCTGGCAATAAGCGATTTCTTTCATTAGCATAAGCAGGACATTTCAATACAAAATGATACAAATCTTCAATTTCACCAGTGTGGCAGATTTTACAAATACGTAAATTTCGAGGAACCTTAAACCATATTCCACGAACATATTCTAACTCAAGAACACCCAATCTGGCTTTGGTCAGAAGTATTTTATGAAATGGTTTCTCCAGCCACAATAAATAGTCTTCCACCACTAGATTTTCTTTGATTTGAGTATAAAAAGTAAGTGATGAATATGTACTTAATGCATTTCGCCAATTTTGTATATCAATATCTTTACATCTCTGTTTGAAAACATCAATAAAATAATTTACATTGTCAACACCTTGAGCAATCCATATTTCACCAAAACCGTAAGAGTACAGAATATTTTTGATCTTCATAGCCCAGCATTCTTTACCATTCTCTGCCTTTTTGTATTGAAACTCATAGCTTTGTCTTAAAAACCTGTTATTATCCAGTGATAAAATGTAAAACCAATACTTAATACAGTTAATAAGTGAATTTACCAACAGTGCATTTCTACCAAGTTCACCACGAATGGCACAGTGTGGGATAGATTTACATGATTTAGATACACCAAGAACATAACGACAAAACTTAATAAACACAGCCAAAAAAGAAAGTCTCCAGTAGTGCCATCCCCATTTAATCAGATTCGGATGAGTTTATGGCAAAATAATTTATATAATAATTTTCTATACACCTTCCTGCGAAGATTGATACCAAATTTGATATCAAAAGTTTAATCATCATGAGCAAAGGAGCCGTTGTTTGGAAATTCGTGCAATTTTAAAATGACAAATTACGAATTGACCACGCAAAAATCAATGCATGGTATCAGCTTATTATGTGGCCTGAAGCATGCCCGTACAGGAATCATTGTACACTTGCCTGCGCACAATTGAAAGAGCGGGGTATTTGATTTGCATTTTGACATGCATGGGCAAACCTTTAACCTGCCGGCCTATTCAGGCGACGTAATTCTTGGCACTCACGCTAGCTCTGCTACGTGATACAATTCCCTATGTCATTTTTAAATTGCATGAATTTCCAAACAAATATTTCTATGCTCACGATGATTAAACTTTTGATATTAAATTTGGTATCAATCTTCGAAGGAGAGTGTATAGAAAATTATTATATAAATTATTTTGCCATAAACTCATCAGAATCTGATTAAATGGGGATGGAACTACTGGAGACTTTCTTTTTTGGCTGTGTTTATGTACTCTTTCAATTATCTGGGACTCAGATGTTCCCCAAAGTTCACTACCGAAAAGGAGTATAGGTCTTATTTTTGTGTCAAAAATCTTGAATAGAACATCCACAGGGAGAGGACTATAGCTTTTCAAAATCTTTATGAGACCAAAGAAAGCTTTGTTAGCTTGCGATGCAGTGGATTTCTGTGCATTAAGCCAGTTCCCATTACCTAGGTACTTGAAGGTATTGACCACTTCTATTCTTGTTCCCTTATAAAACCATTTCTCAGCACGTTTAAGAACACCACCTCGTTTAAATACCATGATTTTAGTTTTATCTATATTTACTGAAAGGCCCCATTCATGACAATATTCTGCTAGAACATCAAGTTGTTTTTGTAGACCAAAGATAGTGCCACTTATAAGAGCTAAGTCATCAGCAAATAGTAGATGACTGATAAAACATTGAATTATCTGCACTTTTTCAGTGTCGTCAGAGTTCAGTCGTGTACTCAAATCGTTTATAAAAAGTTTGAATAAAAATGGTGACAGCAAAGAACCTTGCTGAACTCCAGCCTTACAAGAAAAAACATTTGTTATACTTGTAGATGTTCTGACACAAGCATTTAATTGCATATACATTGAACTCAAAACATTAAGAACATTACCAGTAATACCATATCGTTTCAGCTTAAATAATAGAGCATCATGATTTATTAAATCAAAAGCTTTACGAAAATCAACAAAGCCTATATAGACCCTTCCACGCTTCCATGAAAGATATTTATTGATAACTGTATCCAATATAAAAACATTATCTGTGGTTCTGAAACCTTTACGGAAGCCGGCCTGTTCTTGATGGAAAACATTTCCAGCCTCAGCCCAAAAGTTTAACCTTTCGAGCAAAACTTTAGAAAAAACTTTACTCATTATAGGAAGTAAAGAAATACCACGGTAATTTGCTGGATCAGTTTTATTCCCTTTTAAAAATAGGAATAATAAGACTGGATGCCCATTGGAGTGGAAATGATCCAGTGGTCAAGATCAGGTTGCAAAACTTCACCAAAATATCACTCAACTCATTAATTGGACTGTTTTTGAAAAATTCGGGTGGAAAACCATCAATACCGGGAGCCTTGGCATTTTTAAGAGCATCAATACTCGATTTAATTTCCTCGGGTGTTATCTCGGCATCAAAAATGCAGTCCAATCTGGATGGTGATTTAGTTCACCCTCAACTTGGTTTTGCAACGTGGGCTCCCCACCTGGTATATCAACTCGAAATAGATTTTCAAAGTATTGAGCAGCAGTTACAGCAGTCGAATAATTAAAAAAAAAATTAAATTGACTCATATTTTTACTTATCTTTATTAGACGTATTAGACGATCCTGATACTGATAATGATGGTATATGGGACGAATGTGACAACTGTCCGGATAATCCTAACCCGAATCAGGAAGACACGGATGGCGATGGGCGGGGAGATCAATGTGACAATTGCCTATTAAATAAGAACCCTTCGCAGGAGGATAGCGATTTCGATAACGTCGGTGATATATGTGGTAAGATGGTTCACATGTACATGTCAACTGTACATTCTTTAAATTAACTCCTCACAAATGAATAGAATCTATTTAAATTTGACAAGTATTCCGAGGGGGACATAACAGAATCTTTCTTTTTTTCAAAATGAAATGGGTAATCTTGACAAATAATGAGTTTGAGATCTTGTCAATTTGAATAGTTACTTGTTAAAATTAAACAACAACTATAAGATTGTTGGTTCAAAGTGATAATATACCTAATCAAAATGTATATCTCATCAAAACTAATAGTCACGGGATCAGAAATAAATTCATATTCAAAAAAAGAATAGTACGAAATTATATTGTATTGTCCTTTACAACGATGTTTACACAACCACTCACCCCATACCCCACCCCTTACGCATGTCCATTTAACTATCGACCTCGGGTGACCTCAGGTCAATTGACTTCACGTAAACAATTATGTTGAAATAAAAGCTGATTCAAAATGAAGTACGCTCTCATTTGTACGAAATCTATAACATCCAAAATTCAAAAACATTAGAATGATTAACAAACACGTTTGTTCTCACTTTAATATGATTCATGCAGACATTTGCCCGCCAAATTTCTGTCGTAATGGTGGTACGTGTGTCAGTAACACTGGAAGGGATACTGCAATTTGTCAGTAAGTATATTGGGCATTTTAATGTATAATTTACTCATTCCTTATGTGTCATTTTTACTTGATGGCAGCTTTTTACTCAAAATATGGGTTACTATAAATTAAGGGTAACCATTGATTGCATTATGGCTTTCGTCAATCACATTGCGAGTGTATGGCATAGAGTAATTCATTACTCGCGTTCGGCGAATCGCGGAAAGCGCTTCACGGGGCAGTAGTTTTGGATCACGCAAAAATCACGCCGATTTGTATCACAAAGGTTCACTGTTCTACAAAGAATAGGGTCCACAAGTTATAAGTTCCCCTTCTAATACTTTATTTAATAAATCGAACAATATTTTACGAAATGTAAAAGTTGAAAATTATGTAGCCTTATTTGTTTTACAAATTGTAGCGTCACATGTCATTGCATTCAGTCACAATGGTTCATTTTGTACAAACGATACCGTTTTTAACGTTGTAAAAAGTGGCATCTGAGTCCATAGGAGCAACTCACATTATAATACAGTGGGTCAGGCCTAATTCATGTACTTGTTAAGGAAAACCTGACTGCTATGGACTCAGGTGCAGCATTAAAAACGGTATCTTTTTTACACAAGTAACCATTGTGACTGAACGCAATGACATGTGACGCTGTAAATTGGTCCACATGTCTACATAACTTTTTACATTTTTACATTTGGTAAAACATTCTTTGATTTATGCTAAAAAGTATTGGGGGACTTTTTAATTATCGTTAAAATGTGGTGTTTTTTTTTTAGATGTTCAGTCGGTTTTGGTGGTATTACATGTACTGACATTGTTCCAGATGATGGTGGCAGCGAAGATGGCGGCGGTGCCAGACCAGGTAAATATTGACGGATACATTGTGATTTATTTGTTTGCTTTCTTTTTGTTTCATTGATTATCGGTGTTGTCAGTTAAAAGCAGAGTGAACCGCTCAAAAACTATTTTAACACGTTCTGAACGTGTTACAAACGTGTTTTGGTTTTGGTGAAAATGTTTTAATGACATGTTGATCATTAATGTCCGGGTATACAGATGTAATGAAGGTGTTTTATAACATTTTTATATAACAAAAATACTGTTCAGTATACCGATTTCATCCCAGCGAAAACAAACCTTTTAAATATCGGGCTATATATAAAGGGTAAACATTCTAATATAATGTTATATAAGTATTGACACAATATCGTAATTATTGTTAGTTTGTTAGTTTGTTTTTTTGGTTTGTTTTTATAAAACAAAAACCCCATATTATTCTTATCGCAACATGCTTATTGACCCTGTGGAATACTAGGTCTGAAAAGTGTTATGTGATTTGTTTAGATTTTGTGAGCCAAATAATGCCGAAGGTGACCCACTTTTTCTTCATACAGTATTCAATGGATCCTTCAGATATTAAACACATTATTTGGGCTCTCGTTCAAAGGGGTCAGGGTCGTTCAACCAAGGCTGGTCGGGCACCATCCTTTAATATGACATTGGCCTATGAGAAGGAACTAAATTTTACAAATTTGGTCATTTCGGATTCAGTCATTTTAATGAAGCTGATGAGCAGCAAATTAATTAATATTTTGCTATGCCCATTTATGTCAAGAGGAATTCTTGAGAATTTGAAACAGGATTTCGTAATTTATGTTTATAATGTGTGGGGCACTGCGGTTGGTGGGTGTGTGGGGGGAGGGCGGGGTGTTTTATTACCCGGGACAGCGGCGTACTGTGGCCGCTCCCACCTGAGGGCTGCAGAAAAGGTAAATTGTGCCGCCTCCTTCATCAACAGCCCGAAAAGTTGACCCAATTGTTTTTGATGGTTTGAAAAAAAAATTAGGCGCTAGCGACCATAAGAAAAAAATTTTGATGTATAGTTCCATGCATTGGTTTCACGACTTTTTAAGAATTTTTTTGCTCTTTTCTTTAATAATTATTTTACCGCCCTTCTTCTTCCTCCGCCCCTCCCCGAAAAATACGCGCATGTCGGGAGGTCTCAATTTCAACTTTTACAAAGTTTGTAGTTTCCTAGACTACGTGTATAGTTGCTAACTCTGCACCAATTTTTTTCAGGATTCAGTGACACTTCCATTGCTGTTATCAGTATGTCGTGTGTTATAGTAGTTGTGGTCGGTCTGGCGGCCATATTGGTTTTTCTGCGCATGTTACTTACAGCATCACGTGGGATCAAAACATCTGGTATAAATGCTCCACAAACGTCACCATTCAGTAATACTCCGAGAAGCAGGGCGTATTATTATAACGGACGCGTAAACCTATACCCAGGGATTTAGCCATTGATGTTATAAAGTAAGTAGTATGCTAATCTTTTCCAATTAAAGAGTTTTGGGAAAAGATTTGAGGACATTGAATCTCAATCATTGTACGAAATAAGGAGTGGTACCATGCACAATTTGGAAAATATCAAATTACTTTGGGCTATATTGAAAGGTAATGGTTGATACTATCTCACCAGCATTGTCTTAAATCGTTCATCAAAATACAAACAAGGCACATAAAAATTCAAATTGAAATGGGATCAACATAATACCTGGTGAAGGAAACGATTCGAACGATTAATTTATAGTATCTTATTTTCTTAATGAATAACAAAATGCATCAAATAGTTAATAACAATCATATTGAAAAATTCCGCTGACAAGTTTACATGTAAAATTTGGAGAAAATTACTAATAAAGTATGCATTTTTTCCAAATATCCCAACAAGACTCCCCGGCAAGATTCAAGTTTTCTCACCAAATTAATATCCCAATGAGAGAACTTTTGGTGCGTTGGATTTAGCTTTACATTAATTTTTGTATGTTTATACAAATTGTCAGAATCCGTTTGGAAATTCTTCGTTTTCATCCTTTTTACGCACCATGTTTATAAGATCCGAAACGCGTTCCATGTTATTTTTTTCAAATGTGTGCCCCGTATGAAACCATGCCGAGTGATTGCTTTCTACTTTTTTGTATTGTGTTACAAACCGATCAAAGAAATAATGTCACCATTTATCAGAACTAAACGCAGTACTGATTAAATTTTAGAAGTTCGTTTTTGGGGAACATTGTGGAGAATCTTACATGACATAAAAGTATTTTGTTATATTATCGATTTCTTCATTACGGGTAATTTAGACATCTAACTACCTACATTATTTCTCAACATTCTGGCACTTGCTATTCCATTTCATTTTCACTCTAAATTGAAGCTAGTTTTGCAAAATAAGAGGTTTTCGCCATCGGTGCGTCCAAAATTTCAGAGTGATATGCTTGTTTCTTCTAACAGCCATTGTGCGGACGCGATTGTAATCATATAGCCAATTTGAGATCAATCAATTGCGTATGTTGATGCGTTCTCCTTTTCCTTTAACCCCTTTCCTTTATTTTTTCCTTTCTTTCTTTCTTTCTTAATCAACTTGCGCCCGTCTGGAATCAAGGCATTGAAAAACCCATATGAAGACCTGAGCGCAAGAAGACCGTAAGTCCACTTGGCCCCTCAACATGTATACACGAAAGTTACGTATAGTTTCTTAGGATTTTATAATGTTTAATACATGTTCCAGGGTGAAAACATCATGAAATGTTGTGAAAGATTTGTTTTGGCCCCTGAAAATGTATAAAACATTACGAAACTATACGCAACTTTAGTGTATGCATATTGAGGGGCCAATTTGGACTTTTCTTGCGCTCATGTCTTCATATGGTAACCTTAAACACCATTAGAACATCTGTCCCAATAACCTCAGAACCATCAAAGTCGCTATGCTCCTTGTTATAAGGGGCTGTCATTTTCTTCCGAGGGTGTCATGTATATACTGGGGTTATAGAGTTTGTAGACCATAAATAGGAGGTTATATAATTATTAAAGGCTGGTGACTTAAAAATGTTCGCGCCCCATTCTTTTAACTTACGATTTGAACCAAGTAATTATGTAACAAATTTCACTGAAACAGTTTCTTGTTAATTTGTCTGTTTCTCTGGCTGTTTCTGTTTTAGGTCGCAAGATGCTGTTTTGATGGACTCTGCTATATATTAGACTATTTATTGATAGATGTTGCTTGTGATTTGCGGACAAAATAATATGATATATTTTTATACAATTTTATATATAGTTATGTGACATAATTGTGATACTTTTTTAACAATTGCCATTAAATTGAGTTATTCGTGGTAAAATCGCTGCATATGAAACAATCACTGTGAGGTTTATCCCTCTCAAATTTGACTTTTAAAATGTATGCCTATATACTTATCAAACCTGTAATTGAAGGCCTGAGCGCAAGAAGACCGTAAGTCCACTTGGCCCCTCAATAACACTAAGTAACACTCAATACACTAAAGTTGCGTATAGTTTCGTATAGTTTGGTAATGTTTTATATATGTTCAGGAGCCAAAACAAATCTTTCACAACTTTTTATGATGTTTTCACCCTGAAGCATGTATTAAACATTAAGAAACTATGCGTAACTTAACGTTAGTGTATACATGTTGAGGGACCAAGTGGACTTACGGTTTTCTTCTGCGCTCAGGTCTTCAATAATAGTAGAACACTGATCAGTGGCTGTATCAGAAAATCGCTTCCAGGGAGAATGGTGTCAAATGGGAATTCAGAGGGACCACAGATCTGAATATTGTTCTTAAATTTTGAATTCTTTACCCGCACTAGCCATTTTCATGGTTTTTGTTTTGTTTTGATGGTAAAACAACAAGTTTTGGGTGTGAAATGTCCCATGTCTTCCTTGTTACCGCCCCTGCAACTGGTGATGAGTTACTGGTTATACATGGTGTCCGCGAAAGAACTGTATTGTCGGAAACATTAATTTGTTTGTATTTTAATGCCTGGACAAACCAAACACTTAATAGTTGACAAGGTTAAGGAATAAACTATATATCACATAAAAAGAATAAGAAGAATTTTACAAAAACACTTCATTTTCAACCGTTCCACGGAGTCAAATACCAAAGACGCCTCATGTCTAGTGATTGGCACTCCTAATGCTGACCATTGATTGATATTTGAATCCGTGGAAAGGTTTGAAAATGAGGTGGTTTCGTAAAGCTCTTATATTTAAAGAAAGGTGTGATCAATGGTCAAAATTCTAAAAGGACCTGATAGCTGATTTATTCCTCAAGCACATCATTTATTTAGTTATGTTTGGCTTGGGCATTAAAATACGTAATATTATATTAAGTTTCCGGACATACGGTTCTTTCAGGGACACCATGTATTGTTGCTCGTTATTTCGTTTATCATGATCAAATACACAATATCGTAGTGTGTGTCTAATATATTGTATAAAATTGTAATTATACTTGTATTTAATTAAACTGTAAAACATTAATATATATCATAATGAACAATGCAACATTATTGCCTTCAAATTATAAAGATGCATTTCGGTGCATAAAATTTACATTTCATTGCATTCACATAATTTTTGACCGTGTGTCTATGAGTGCCATAAATTATTATTATTATTACAACTTGCTGCCATTTTCAAACGCAAATGGCAGTAAAAGAGTAGTAAAAGGGTACAACAATAGTATGCATTATTGTATGTTACACACATGAGTGAGCGTTGTGCAAACTTAACAAGTCTTACTGGCTGGCAGCATTCAACAACATGGTGGAACAAATTTTACATGTTGCCACCCCCCCCTCCCATTATGACCTTAAGCCCCTCGCGGGAAGCATAAGGGCATAGAAAAATGGAAACACTTATAGTTTGATCATTTGATGTGTAATGATGCCAAAAATCATTGGTTCCACTATAATGTAGGAAGACAAAATGCTAACTCAAATATCACCCCATTGCGCCCGTACTACCTGGTGTTAAAAGAAATTGCGGAACCCACCTGGTTTCCATGGGAGTTATGTATGCCATCACTAGTGTATTTGTTTCTATTTTCATCAATCAATACTTCTTTTTATTAATTGCGAAATATTTTTTCAAAAATATTTTTTTTTTATAAAAGTGTATCAGCATACCTTAATGTTAATAACTATATAGAATAATTGGAATATGTTTTGTATTAAACAATACATTATTGTAAACATTGGATTAATTTGAATTGTGTTAATGATAATCCCGTATCATGGTCATTATAAACATAAGATATGTATAATAGTCATACATTTTCCTTTTATGTCTGTACCAATGAAAGAAAGCGGAATCATTCAGTGCAGACATTTTTTATTGATTTAATATTTCATAAATCAGAACCTTTTGGTCCTAATGTTCGCTGGTTCCAAAAGTTTGCTTGTAACATGTATGTACAAAGAGACACACACAATAAAGCATATATTTTTGAATAATTCAGAAAATGTTTTCCACTGTTTTTCAGTATTTAAGCACAGACTTTGTAGAATACTTATTGCTTATGGTTTGAATTCAGTCATTCATCCACAAAATAATACAAGACAGATGAATACAATCTAAATATTTACAGTACACTTTTATTGTGTGTGTAAAAATGACACGAATCTGTTCACAAAAAAGCTAACGTTTTGCTGTATAAAAAACTTGAACCAATTTTACCTTGAACCTACCACTGGATATCACCAGTACATTATGGTTGGTTCAAAGAAGTTCAAGTCTACGGTGCAACAAAACATGTACAGTACATGTTCTTTAACCATGAGTGACATATTATTAATAATAAAGTTGACTGAATCTAATAATACTTTGTATTCAGCTACCTGTGAATGCACGAATGAATTGAACAAGTTCGTAGCCAAAGCATAATCATGAAGAATAAAACGAAAGAAATGGTTGTTTTATTGTTTAACTGAAGATTTGGTTTAGAAATTTAAAAAAGTCCATATATTATCATAATAATAAATAAATAAATAAAAAATAAATAAAAAATTAATAAATAAATAATAATAATAATATAATAATAATAATAATAATAATAATAATAATAATAATAATAATAATAATAATAATAATAATAATAATAATAATGTTAATAATAATAAGAATAATAATAATAATAATAATAATAATAATAATAATAATATGATAATAATAATAATAATAATAAGAATAATAATTATAAGAAGAAGAAGAAACAAAATAATCATAATAATGATAATAATAATAGTAGTAGTAGTATTAATAGTAGTAGTAGAATAGTAGTAATAATAATAGTAGTAGTAGTAGTAGTAGTAGTAGTAGTAGTAGTAGTAGTAGTAGTAGTAGTAGTAGTAGTACGGTAGTAGTAGTAGTAGTAGTAGTAGTAGTAATAGTAGTAGTAGTAGTAGTAGTAGTAGTAGTAGTAGTAGTAGTAGTAGTAGTAGTAGTAGTAGTAGTAGTAGTAGTAGTAGTAGTAGTAGTAGTAGTAGTAGTAGTAGTAGTAGTAGTAGTAGTAGTAGTAGTAGTAGTAGTAGTAGTAGTAGTAGTGATGTTCATAAACTTTATTGCTATCAAATGTAATGTTATAGTTGAAACGTACGTTTGGTTGTAACTAATAATTGGTTTGAAGTACATAAAATTAATACATATTTGCACATGAGCACCTCTCACATTGTTCGGATCCAACATGTAACACCAAGTAAAAAAGGCACTCCATGCTATATATATATATATTCTTTACTTTCGCGGTTACCACCTTTTCACGCATCATGGGCAGAGTCAATGCACGTGTTAAGTCATTTGAAACCATGAAAGTTCAAGGTTTCGGACGACATGATGGCATTTACTAGCATATTACAACAACAACTCGCAATAATATTATATCATCAACACGTTTATGTAAGGCAAAAAACAAGCATTATGGACAGATCAGCATGTCACCTTTCTAATCCAATCTGAAAGTTAGGTTTAATGCTGCCAGTTACCAATAATATAATATTTGCATTGTTTCTACACTATTATTATAATCAATATACCTTTGTAGATGTCAATATACTCAGTATACCTCTCAGTATTCATGCGTCATTTTAACTCATGAGAGGGTACATTTCGGACACGGATAATACACAACTTTCCGCCCCCCCCACCACCACCACCACTTTTCAGGATGGATATTCACGGTGCTTAAGGGATCTGTCATCAACCTTTGTACAGTATTTCTGTGGGACCTGAGAGCACACCAGACACACCAAATTGTATTCTGAATACGTGGAAGATCATTATGAAAAAGTTTTGATACACATTTTATTATATTTTTGATATTTAACAGTCCTCGAAGTAAATATAATGATATGTACTTAAAGTGTATGTGGCTAGGAGGGAAAGCCGTCCATCATAATATTGACCATTCATATTGAAGATAATCATTTTTTCCCAAAATCACCTTAAAATTGGAGGTCTTTCGGGGAAAAATACGAAAGCTTAATTTTCAAAATGGGCGACTTTTCCTCCCAGCTACATACGCTTTAAGTGCATATCATTATATATATTTATTGTAAATTTTACTTTGACATGATGCAGTCATGTCTACAGTAGAATTCATCTCGACCTTTGCAGGACTTAACCCCATTAAAAGCTATTAAACCAAGATAACACTCATTGAAACAGCTCAACTGATTAAATCGGATCTTCTCTGGCTGTGCACATGTGACTGTTTTCATGTGCGATATAGCAAAAAAGTTTGCGTATTATAGCTTCAGTTGGGTAACCGATTATAAAGGAAACGAAAGGAAACAATGGTATGTGTACTTTTGTTCACGAAATGAGACAATGGCGTGCTTTTTGTAAACCAGCATTCTTGAAAATGAGCAACATAATGATTGTTGACTTAACACGGTTAATCTTTCCTATCCTTCCTAAAACACAAAAGTACGACCCTCTCCAAACACCTAAATTAGCTAAAAATTTAGGACATGTTACAAAACTATATTGTCTAGAATTTTAGAAGAGTACTTTTAATATTGGCCGGTTATTTTTCACACAGCGACGTTAACTAGGCAATGTAATATTACCTATAACATTAACTAAAACACCAAAGTACGAATATTTCCAAACATCTAAATTAGCTAAAAATTTAGGACATGTTAAAAACTATATTTTCTAGAACTTTAGAAGAGTACTTTTAATATTGGCCGGTTATTTTCACACAGCGACGTTAACTAGTCACATCCCCATACTTTTAACGTAGGGCTATTTGTAGAGGTCACGCGTCAATGGGAAAGAGCACTGTGTATTGTGTATAGGAAAACGGACAGTAACTGCAGTATGAGGACTGTTATGAACAATTTAAAAAAAATGGTAAATTTTAAAAATTATGTCGCGAATTTCAAAAAATCTAAACAATGCCTACTGTTTTATTGTTTCGCTATTTAAGGTTTTCGGGGAAGGGTAGACGGTGACAAGGCGACATCTGCCTCCCCTCTTTATCAAAATAAGTCCAAGTTAGGCCTACAGTATAAACTTTAGAACTGGTATGGTGGATCATTAACACCGTCTGTAAGTACGGCTTTCATATTGCAAACAAATCGATTACAATGTGTGCATTAGACAGTGAACATTGTTGCCATATGAGTTTATTCAACTTGTGTAGTGACCCCAAATAAATTTGTTTTCAACATACTACTCCCTATTCCAGAAAAATACAGCATTAATTTTTTGGGATTCAAAAATATTATCACGTTCTGCGAAATGAAACGTAGTTCCATCCTAATCATTCATTTAGTACTAACTGGAGATAAAAGAAAAAGGTTTACTATTTTATAAATTTCTTGAAAAAGGACCTTAAAACATGTATTTTTAGCATGTTTTCTGACAATCGAGTCACAGAAACTTGATACAAGTCTAAGCATCCAAAATCTTGAGTATGTGGAAATTTTGCTCAAATTTTCACTTTTTGTGTAACTTTAAATGATTGGTTATAAGAATGAAACATGTCTTTTCCAAAAATTAGAATGCATAAATTGAAATTAGACTTCGTACAAATCTTTAGACTTGAGACACCCTAAAAATGCATGTTTATGGCCCCTAATTCATAAATTCTGCCCAATAGTGAAATTTAACTTTTATTACCAGTTAGAACTAAATGAATAATTATGATTAAGCTGTGTTTCATTTGGCAGAAGTTAACAATATTTTTTTTTAATTCTAAAAAATTAGTGCTGTATTTTTCTGGAATAGGGAGAAATAACAAGTTTTATGCCATGATTGTTCAGATTGACTGACAAGTTGACTTTTGTTGCCAGCGCGCTAGATGTGAATGAGAGATGGCGCTATTAGCACACAAAAACCAGCAACATGGGGGGGGATAAGACATGCATACAATATTTACCTTCATTTCTGAATGAAAGGACATTATGTACGCTCTTTTAAAATGAATTTGACTAATTATTTTCAAATCTGCTGTTGTGACATATTTGTAATGTCCTAACTTATATTGCACCCAATTGGAATACCAAAACAATTTTCAGGTTTTGGGGGAAAAATCTATATCTTCAATATGAAAGGTCAAAATGTTCAATTGATCGTCAGCTTTTCATCCCAGCTACATACACTTAAAGTATATATTATTTATACAATTTACTTCGAGGACTGTTAAATTTCAAAAATATCAATTTTTAATCATTTGCCATAAAATGTGTATTATATCGCGAATTTCAAAATTATTTGATATCAGAAGGACGTTCCTCGTATTAAATATATATCTGGTGTGCTCTTAGGTCCCACAAAATATACGTAAAAACGTCGCTATCCGAGTCCTTAAGGGCAAGCATATCAGAGTCAACAATAGAAACATGTTAATCAGATATCATTTAAAATAAATGCCTCTAAAAGATGCACACTGTAAAAATATGTCAATTTAAGAGGATTTTTTTAACGAAATAAATATTGATTGCTGTTAATCCCCATCCAGTGCTGTGTATTTCGGAAAATTAAATTATGTATATCTCATTATTGCATTTAATACTAAATATCGAAAAGAAACTTGACACATGTACCTGGTACAAAAACAAATACATTTGATGCCATTTCAAAACTTAAATATTATACAAACAGTACAATTTTATATGTATCGAGTTTTTGGGAAGGGGTCACAAATATGTTATTTGACGTGTCACGTTTTCAGGCACTTAATATGTCCCTGTTCCGCATCATCAAGTCTAGAACTTACAGTCTGGAGTTACAAAATCCGTAAAAAAAACTGTTAATGTTATCGAATACGAAAGACTTGAACCGAGCCATTGACAATATTAATTTGTTTATTTACTTATTTATTTATTTATTCATTTATTTGTTCATTTATATATCTATTTAGTTAAGTAAACAGTTGAAAGATGATTCAACATCTTGTCCTCCCACAACAGTATAAAAGCACTGGCTTGTGACGGAACGTCTTGCAGAGTTGTTTAGCAATCGTGTGATTGTTTTGAATCATCAAGTGGAATTGCACAGGTTGACATCTTCAGGCAGGACAGACCTCTCATCTAGCTGAAATTAGAGGAATGGTGGCCATGTAGAAGACTAAGATTGTCAATTACTGTAAATAAAGTGGTGAAACATGTGATTTTCTTGATTTTAATTGACTTTGCGCATCTGTATTTTACTCGGCTCACAAAAATAGCAACTAAGTCATTATTAACGGTCTCACGCCAGTGATTTTACAGTTGTGGGAGGACAAGATGTTGATGCAGCTATCAACCAGAGAGAACATTTTGACCAAATAACCTTTTAACCTAATGGCATTTTTCAAACTGTTTTCTTTATTTTGGTACGCACTGTATGACTAAATCCAGAAAGTTTTTAGTTAACCGTTTGGAAATTAGAGGCAAAATAAGACATCTCAGCGGCGCATACCATAATAAATATATTAAAGCTAAACATATCTCTGATTTAAAATATTAACGGGGGCTTCAAAAAACTTCTGAGCATTCTACTAATGCCAAAATCGCGTTTTTGATGCAGGGACGTAGCCAGCATCTTGCTTTCGAGGGGCAAAGCCAAATTTTCTTCCCCATCCGTCCATTTTTGTCCCATTTACTGTAATCATTTTAATGATACATAACTCTTTGCCGTCCCCATTTCATCCCTGAAAAATTATATGGTGGCATCCCCTCGACCCCCTAGACACGTCAATGCTTTGATGAGAAAAGTGGGAGTGAGGCTGTTAATTTAGTTAACCAGGATTAAGCTCGAAATTGGAAACCACTGATGTTACTGTCGATGTACTGATTTCAAATTTGCCAATTTACATGCTGTAGTTTGGTCATCAATATGGCTATTTTTAAATGGTCATAATTATGTCATTTAAAAATGACAATGACCTATTGTGTCAAAAAGATAACATGCCCCAATTTCACTTACATGTATTCATATACAAAATGAATACGCCTGTGTGCATTCGACATACACTGTCTATTTCGATTGTTAAGTAATTGACAATACAGCTTGCGAAATACGTTGTTCTTCAAAATAGCTTCAGCACACCCCTAAATTGGGTAAAGTGGTTCCCTACTTCTACTAAAATGCCTCAACTTCTTTATAGAAGCACATATCATCCAGTCTATTATAATATTGTACAAATGTAAAATATTCACATTTTACAGACGATTTTGTATAATCTGTATTTGATAATTAATTCTTGTTGATAAAAGACTTAAGATAATAATTTGACTATCTTCAATACCTTAAACATCAGCTTCGTGTGATAAAAATTGTCAATTATGTATTATTTATCTAATTACGAGATGTCGATCAGAAACGTATAACGGCTTGTGGATTGTCTTTTTTTTTGTAATACTAGACTTTTAATAATAACAATGAATGAGATTCTTTAGAAATTATCTTATGTGCTATTATCGCATAATACATCACATTTACTACCGCATTATTGCTAGCCCAGCAAACACACAAATATTTTTAAAATGTTTTCAAAATGTTATTGTAAAATATTTTTGCAAACATTTTTTGCCAAATATTTTGTCAACACTTAAATAACATTATATTTGCAGTTAGTTATCACAGAACATTTTTGAATGTTATGAAAACGTTTTATACCCTATATATACACTTTATGTAACCCGACATTTTAACGTTTTCTGGCAACCTTTTTAACCTTTTGCGAATGATGCCGAAAATGTTTTGCGTTTGCAGGGATGTTCATGTGTTCAAATAAAGCTGCATACTCTGTTCTATCACTCATAAATAAGTTGTTGAACTTACTTAATCAACTTGTGGCCTCCGAATTTCAGCAAACGTTGTATAAAGTAATACTTCATACTAGTACTGCACTTAGGTAATTTAAATTCGAACAACAAAACTATAAAAAAAACCGTGTCATAAAATCCATTCAAGAGTATTTCTTTTATGCTGATTACTAATCATATGAAGCCGCAATGGGCAAATTTTAAACACCAAAAAAAAGTTACTTTAATTACAACAATTAGTTTCAATTGTCTGTGCTTGTTGTACTTTAAAAAAATATTTGTTTTGATCGGTTGACTTTATTGTTTTAAGTTGTAATTATTGCCTATCTTGATTTACTTGTTTATTCTAATTGTAATTACTCAATAAAATTTAGGCAAGAAGTTACTTAAATTTAATTGCATAAGCCGAACAAATCATGTAGGTAGATTGGAACATATGCTGACAAAACTCGTACAAGTGAATGTTATATAATTCGTTGTAAAGATTTGAGTACGCTGAACTAAAATTAATTTTGTGACCAATACTAAGGTTGAAAGTCATTTTTTGAATGTAGCTAATACTGACGTGATATTGATACCTGGATTTTAATTTCCCAATCAAAACAAAGTTTACCCGTCGCCTACAATTTAAAAAACAGTTTCATTCTTTGCAGTCAAGGGATAGGAGGTGCCAGAAACCCAAGCAGTTTGTAATGATGTTATTGTCAAAACTTAATAGTATTGATTTTTGAAAACTGTGTGTACGAACGTAATCTCTCAAATATATTAACGAAAACTCCACGAAATTCCGATATTTCTCAATTTAAACAAAATTTATTTAACCTATTAAGGGGACTTCGAAGGATCAACTACATAAATGACGTCATAGTGACGTCATACAACTCAAGTTGCAATTTACTTTTTGTCATACATCTGACATTAAACTTGGACAATCAAGACACTATTGGTGACCTTCACGAAAAGTTATTGAATTCGTGAGGGCTAATTTAATATACAGAATTTACATTTAACTGTGGAGAATATATGCATGCCAAATATACATTCAATATTTGACAACGAAGACAACCTCTGTAGATGAGATATGTTGAATGTTATGGTCCTTTATATTAATCCCTTTCTATTTGCATACACAAATGAAAATGACTGGATACCACTTAGAAAGGAAAGATAACTGTGTATTCTCTAAATATAACGAATGTTTACTTACAGTAGTTTCAGTAATTGTCGTTTATTTTAGTTGATGATTACGAAAAGTGCTATCAACTTGAGGAAAGAGAACAGAGTATGCAAATCAAAATTGTAACACAATTAGAATCCTTACGAAAATATTGTAATGAACCCTAAGGTAACGACTTCTAACAAAAGTTTTACATGTGTATTCGAGAGTAGGATATCTCAAAAGTAAGTGGACGCATTATTTTAGTCGAATATTAATGAATTTTAAACATAAATGCTGTGCACGACGAGACAAGATACGCAAAATTTCTTTCTAGGATGAAAAGAACACAACTATAAGCAGCACAGCGAACTGACATTAGAGAAGAGGTGACAATCAGAAGCGGTGGGGATCGAACCATTGAGCTCAATATTTCCGTGATAGAGTTCATCCAACTGATCCACACGGAAATATAATGGGTTGATCATGATTGAAAGTGAATCTTCTTCACTAGTCATCGTTTTGCTACCATGAGTCTCAACGACTATGATCCGGCCCTAAATACTTCACCCTAAGACGAGGCGAGACTCAAATAATATACACGAGCATCGTAGATAAAGGTTGCCTTCCGTTCGTGAAGGAAAAATCATCAATGCTACATTTTTATCCAGTACAAACATAGTTTTGGTTAATTTAGGGATTCAATCATGTTTCACCGTTGTTCATCACCGATTAACAACGATGCGTCCTCTTCGTCTGAGTGGTTTACCAAGCGAAGTAAACCACGCAGACGCGCCGGACACGAGTTGCTAATCGGTGATGAACAACGGTGAAACATGATTGAATCCCTTTCAACAACGAAACAAGCTAAAGATGTCTAATTCACACGATTCTTTCATTTAGAATATCCGTTTGTCATTGCCACTCAACCTTACAAAAGATCGTGGTATTTCTCTGTTGATATCACAATAAAACTAAAGAATAAAGCGGTAATATTTAGCTGCTACCGCCAACATAAGAGAGTTCATGTTTACGCATATCTTCCAGACATGACGAATTTTACGCCCTCATGCGTAACGCGTACGCGTAGCCTTGCGTTCGCGTATACGCTACTGAACTGTGGATTCATCACGGATTAACAACGGTTGGCTCCTGTACAAAGGTATAGGAAGAGTTGTTGATAAGTAAATAATCACCGTGATTAATATGTGTATGTTTCGTGACGAATTCTTATAAAAATTGATATAGCTGCGGAAAATTTGATTTTTTTTACTGAAGTTAAAACTTATGGATCTACTTACTGTTGGAACACTCTTAAAATATACTCTACTCACTCTCACCACTCAAATTGAAGGCCATAATATACGATATCTTTAAATATTTTTATTAACCCTAATGTTTTAACATATTTTTATAATGGAACCAGTCAAATTTGTTGTCTTTGTACGAAAACAGTAGTTTTGGTCTAATTATTGCAATTACGATGACAAATCTCCGCGGCTAATGGACCGAAATAGTAAGTGTGTTCTTCTTTCTTTTCATCTGAGTATTTCGGCTTAAAACATTAAACTTTCGTGACCGTCATTATTAATATTATTTTATCACTTTGTAAAAGTAACATACTGTGTTCAATTGTGATTAAATAGTACCCGAAAATGGCAAAATAAACAACTGACAGAAATCGTATATTATGACTTGAAATATTTTCACATACAACATGTACAACATGTACAAGTAAGAACTTTAAATACACACTATTTTTACTTTACAAGATTGCGTGCATTGATATTACAGTTAGTGCAAATTGTTGGTGGTCATTTAGCGTACATTTTGTGTATTTCGTGATTTAAGCATCCTCTGTTTATGGTATGCCTCAACACTCTTAGAAAAACGTTCTATTGGTTTTACATACAGGACAGTGGTTCTAGAGAATTATAAGAACCCCGCAGATTGTCACACACCCAATTTGCCGAGTCAAACATTTGAAATTCGCCACGTGGCCCTCAGATCCAAAAAGTTTGGTCACCCCTGCTCTTCTTGGTGCATTAGCCAAGTGCTAAAATACATTTTTATACTTGGATACAATAATAAAAAATATTACAATCTAATAAAACTAATAACCCCTAGTCATATAAGGAGACCCATTCCTACAAAACCCACAACATGTTGGCAGACATAAAAGATAAGTGCCTTTGAAAAATATATATAAAAGTATAATAATTAGTCAAACTTTTGAAATTTACCTTTCGAAATCGTTAGTTGTGATATTTATTTCAGAAAAGGAAAATAACTATTATTGTTTGATAGTCCGAAGGGTCATTAGACCGAAAACCCAAACCCTAAACCGTAACCCTAAACTTCACCCTTCCTATAACCTAAGCCCTAACCCTAAATGTAACCATGGACTTATGACCATTCGGACTAATAATAATGGCTTGCTCCAAAAATTATTTCATGTTTATTTTTGTTAATCCTAATTCAGTTCTGATTTTTTCTCTGAATGCTCGGAATTGCATTGCATTTACACCCAAAGAACATCTTTAAACGTTTTACATGGTACAATACAAATAGTTCGTGTCAAGTGAAAACTAATGTACAATATATTAAATATCAAAGGTCATATTTGGACATGATCTGAGTTGTTTGGGAACGGGTCACATATCTCAATCCACTCTTACCAAGATTTGAGGATAATGAGTTCTTGCAAATTAATATTTTAACTAATAACATTGGTAAATTGCAATTACAGCACCAGATTATTGACATTGAATAACGATAAATACGTATTATTATACAAATGGCATATTTGAAAGAACCTCGCAATTGCACATATTATTTGATAATACTATGTAAATGGAAAGCTGATTTACAATACATTCATAGAGTGTTTTATGCAATTCAATGCGCAATACACTAACTAGTGATTACATTTTTTTTCAATGTATTTAATAATTTACACCGTCATTATTTAATACCCCTCCCAAGATTTAAATATTACGGTTTCTTTCAAAATGTTAATATTTTCGTTAATGTTAATTCAACGACAAGTTATTGATATTGAATCATTGTAACACACACAAAATCTGAATGATTCACATTTTACAATATGCCAATTAGTGATTTGACCAACTTTGAAGAGCATGAGAATACATATTGTATTGAACGGTTTACACGTATTATTATACCTTCTAAAAACTTACTATTGTCATCTCTTCCCAATGTTCTGGCTGCCAACTAACACAGAAAAATATTATAACACTACATCGATGATGCAAATAAGCAAATATTCAACACTAGGTTATTGATATCAAATCGTGCTAATACTTACTAAATACTGAATAACTTCAAAGAACTTTACGATTGCAAATATTATTACTTAGTAGAACAGTGTTTTAAAATACATTTATGTTCCGCCCTATGTAATTGTTTAATATACATAATAAATTCTTGCGATACACACATAGAGATTTTTTGATATTTTTAAAATGTTAATATTTTTACTACCAACTAGAACAATGGTAAACAGCTATTACACCACCAGATTATTGATATTGAATCATGCTAATACATACTAAATACTGAATGACTTACATTGTACAAAACTTCGCAATGGGCTATTCCAGAAATTGTCCATACACCCCAATGATGACATTGGGATATCCCACACCTTTCTCCCTCAATATTGTTTGGGAATTCCCATCAGGAAATATCAAAAGAACATCCCATTTCCCGTCCACGTGCAAATCTGAATGTAAAAAATTGGGAATTCCCATGGTTTTTTGGTGTTAATGCTTATAAATCTCAATTCCCAAATGCACACCCTAATTTTTGGCTGGGAAATACAACTGTTATGTTATGGATGGCTCGGAAAATTGCATATAATTTTGCGAAATCACTCATGGGAAATCCCACATTTCTTTAAACATTTAACTTCGTCATCGTTGGGGGTGTGGAAAGTGTCTGGAATAGCCCAATTATTGAGTGAAAAGCTGTTTTACAATACATTTATACGGCGTCCTATAATATCAACATGCAGCAAGTTCTTGCCATATACAGTGCCAGTGCTTAAATTGTTGTGATCTGTCAATGTATTTTGTGTTGAACATATTACATATCTCAGTATGCCCTATCCAAGACATCAATGTTAGAATTTCTTCCAAATATTAATATTTTGGGATACCAACTATAGAACAATGGTGAAGTGCTATTTACACATCATTTAAACCTGTTTATTGTTATTGAATCATGCTAATGCTAAACAACTCACATTATACAAAAAAAAAACAGCTTGAAAGAACTTCGCAATTACAACCAAACACATCCAAAAAGAAAGCCCCCACTTGATTGGATGGTTATAACTTTGAGCACAATTAATTAAAAGCAAGCGGTTGAGAAGGATATCGATGTACGGTACATACAAATACGGCTAGCTAGTGTTTAAAGGGTACAAGTTTCCGGATAATCTCTAACGGGATAGAAATTATACGCCAATATACCGTACATCTGCTCCCACTATAAATACGCAGATAGATGTCTATGCATAACTTTCAGAACGAATCTCGAGTTGGTTCAAGTTGAATGACTCAAGGCGTACCTATTTGAATGACGTTTCAGAAGCTTTACGCTACACCATCAACTGACTAGATCATTTAAAACAATGATTGGTTAAATTCCGTTCTACACGAAGTTTC
This sequence comes from Amphiura filiformis, assembly GCF_039555335.1. Classification (NCBI taxonomy): domain Eukaryota; kingdom Metazoa; phylum Echinodermata; class Ophiuroidea; order Amphilepidida; family Amphiuridae; genus Amphiura; species Amphiura filiformis. The sequence goes on along the minus strand of NC_092641.1, from coordinate 1,212,704 downwards.
GGTATTTACCATCTTAAAGGTAGATTCATGTATTAGTTTCAATGTTTGCAAAAAAAACCTTTCATGGTGATTGACTCTATATATTACAAACTTCAAAGTTAAATGATCATATCTGTTAGGCCTAGTGCCTTCCAAGGTCCTGATGGATCACAATAATTGCAAGTAAGTTACTGTTCCTTTATTAGGATTGCAGGCGTGTGCACTTTTGCAGCTATATAATTTAGACTGTTACTTTATCTATCAAAAATGAGCTTGCAACAAAATAGCCCAAACCTTTTACAGAGTTTTGAGTAGTGATGAAAAATTAACAGAGCCTTGTAGGCCTAAAACATCATGCTATTTTGTCAAAATAAATGTTTTTGCAACTTTTATTGTTTATTTCATATTGATTGCATCACATCACAAGATCAAAATACTACCATTCAAAATATTTCCGTAGACTATGCCCACAAAATCTGTAAATATCCCGTTCAACAACCAGGATTTTTCCGTAACTAACCCACTTGCTTAAAGGCTTAATTGGCTTATGTGAATGGTTAACGGAATTGCTTAAAAACTATTTTTCTTAGCAGCGCAATCTAAACTTCTGAAATAAGAGTGTGTTTTGTAACTTTTATGGTTGTGCCTTTTTAGCTTTATTTTGTTCAATCATTGTCTTTTATAGTGATGTATGTAAACGAGTCATGGTAGATTTCTCCATTTACTTGAATGGCAATATACACCACTAAACTCTCGACCGGTTCTACATCGGCGTCGTCAACGATACTCAGGTTAACTGTAGCATCAGTCTCGGCAGGAACAAAATTCACGAGTTCGTCCTGAAGTGGAATATAGTCAACACCGGCTGTCGCTGTATAATCTGCCGTGTTCACAACTGCAACGAAATAATAAGACGCGTAATTGAATATTAATTGTTTTCTTTTCTATTTTGTTTCGTTCCACCCTTTTGTTTAACTTTTGATTAGGATTTGGATCGAATCTCCAACCGAATTAAATGATAATATGCAACATAAATCTGTGATATGAAATGAGATTTGGAAATTTACATTATAATAAATAGGAAAAATTAAAATTTTTTCATGTTTCATTTCATAGATTATGTCAGTCGGACTCTCCATTGTATTTGTTCATTTGTGTATGGAGAGCCATTCTTGGAGCCCATGGGACTCAGGCTATGTCCTCAGGTAGAGTTAGACACTGTATGTACTAGAAACGCATATTCTTAATTCCGCGTTTATTCAATGTTAGCCTAAATTTGTATTACCCGGCGGCCCCGCGCAATGGAAAAACCTGAATTTGTTACATAAAAAGAAATGAAAATTAAAAAAAGTCGGGTTCCACCTGAGTACATATTTTAAAAATGGGTGTAGAAATTGTTCTCAAAAAATTAATTGCTTTAGACAAACATACGGGATATAATGAACCTTTGACATGACGCCATGATGACATGATTTTATTAGTCGTTTTATAATCACCTATACCGTGTGTCATAATTCCAATATTTGTAATTTTGTAACTATATATAGGTTTATATATACATAAAGTTGGGTTTCTTCTTTAGAGTCCTCAATCCTGTGAAGGAGAACGTGTGTAAGAGCCCAGTACGTAACAAAATCCCAGTACGTATCAATTTGATACGTATTGGGCTCAACCTCTTCTACCTAGAACAAAAAGTGGCAAAAATAATTCATCCCGCCCAATACGTAACAAAACTAAAATTTGATTAAAATTACTTTATTCATACTCCCTCCCTCTGTAGTGGTTTTTGTTACGTATTGGGCTCTATACATTTTTTGTTACGTATTGGGCTCCGGTTGTTTTTCAAGCAAATTATGGATATTATGTGCATGTGTTTTTATAGAAGTACTTTATATTGACCCAGTAACTCATTTTGAGTCTTTCTAGAACAAAATATTTGACAGTGTTTTATCTCTAGACTTGGAATTTATTTGTTACGTATTGGCCTCTGGTTATTTTAAAAGGACATTATCATGATTAAATGCATGGTTTTGTTATAGAATTACTTTATATTGACTCAGTAAATCCTTTTGAGTCATTTTGAGTCTTTCTAGAAAAAAAAAATTGACAGTGTTTTTTCTCTAGACTTAGAATTTTTTGTTACGTATTGGGCTCTGGTTATTTTTAAAGCAAATTATGGGTTTTAGGTGCATGTTTTTGTTATAGAATTACTTTATATTGACTCAGTAAATCCTTTTGAGTCATTTTGAGTCGTTCTAGAAAAAGACTTAGAATTTTTTTGTTACGTATTGGGCTCTGGTTATTTTTAAAGCAAATTATGGGTTTTAGGTGCATGTTTTTGTTATAGAATTACTTTATATTGACTCAGTAAATCCTTTTGAGTCATTTTGAGTCATTTTGAGTCTTTCTAGAAAAAAACATTTTGACAGTGTTTTTTTCTCTAGCCTTAGAATATTTTTGTTACGTATTGGGCTCTGGTTATTTTTAAAGCAAATTATGGGTTTTAGGTGCATGTTTTTGTTATAGAATTACTTTATATTGACTCAGTAAATCCTTTTGAGTCATTTTGAGTCTTTCTAGAAAAAAAATTTTGACAGTGTTTTTTCTCTAAACTTAGAATTTTTTGTTACGTATTGGGCTCTCGTTATTTTTAAAGCAAATTATGGGTTTAAGGTGCATGTTTTTGTTATAGAATTACTTTATATTGACTCAGTAAATCCTTTTGAGTCATTTTGAGTCTTTCTAGAAAAAAAATTTTGACAGTGTTTTGTCTCTAGACTTAGAATTTTTTTTGTTACGTATTGGTCTCTGGTTATTTTTAAAGCAAATTATGGGTTTAAGGTGCATGTTTTTGTTATAGAATTACTTTATATTGACTCAGTAAATCCTTTTGAGTCATTTTGAGTCGTTCTAGAAAATTATTTTTACAGTGTTTTTTCTCTAGACTTATAACTGTTTTGTTACGTATTGGTCTCTGGTTATTGTGGTGATTAGTTGCATTTTTTATTTGCTATAAACCCGGTAACTCATTTTGAGTCATTTTGAATAATTCTAGAACAAAGCTGATTATGGTTATTAGGTGCATGTTTTTGTTATAGAATTACTTTATATTGACTCAGTAACTCATTTTGAGTCTTCTAGAAAAAAATTTGACAGTGTTTTTTCTTTAGACATAGAATTTTTCTTGTTACGTATTGGGCTCTGGTTATTTTTAAAGCAAATTATGGTTATTAGTGCGTGTTTTTGTTATGGAATTACTTTATATTGACCCAGTAACTCATTTTGAGTCATTTGTGACTCTTTCTAGAGTCATTTTGAGTATTTTTAGAACAAAATATTTGTCAGTGTTTTCGGCTGGATTTTTTTTGTTACGTATTGGGCTCTATACATTTTTTTATGTGTTTTGGAGGTTACACTGTCGGTAAAGCTCTTTTATCCGGATTTTTTCGCATATATGGACATGAGCTGACCTCCAGTTAATATTTATCGAAGAAAGAAAAAATCGAGTGGGTCTAATTTTTTGTTAAGTATTGGGCTCTTTACATTTTTTATGCGTTTTGGAGGTTACACTGTCGCAAAAAGCTCTTTAATCCGGATTTTTACGCCTATATGGACATGACTTGACCTCCGGTTAATATTTATCGAAGAAAGAACAAAATTCGAGTGGGTCTAATTTTTTGTTACGTATTGGGCTCTATACATTTTTTATGTGTTTTGGAGGTTACACTGTCAGTAAAGCTCTTTTATCCGGATTTTTTCGCATATATGGACATGAGCTGACCTCCAGTTAATATTTATCGAAGAAAGAAAAAAATCGAATGGGTCTAATTTTTTGTTACGTATTGGTCTCTATACATTCTTTATGGGTTACACTGTCGGTAAAGCTCCTTTATCCGGATTTGTTCGCATATATGGACATGACCTGACCCCCAGTTAATATTTATCGAACAAAGAAAAAAATTCGAGTGGGTCTAATTTTTTGTTACGTATTGGGCTCTTTGCATTTTTTATGCGTTTTGGAGGTTACACTGTCGGTAAAGTTCTTTTATCCGGATTTTTTTCGCAAATATGGACATGAGCTGACCTCCAGTTAATATTTATCGAACAAAGAAAAAAATTCGAGTGGGTCTAATTTTTTGTTACGTATTGGGCTCTTTACATTTTTTATGTGTTTTGGAGGTTACACTGTCGGAAAAGCTCTTTTATCCGGATTTTTTCGCATATATGGAAATGACTTGACCCCCGGTTAATATTTATCGAAGAAAGAAAACAATTCGAGTGGGTCTAATTTTTTGTTACGTATTGGGCTCTATACATTTTTTATGTGTTTTGGAGGTTACACTGTCGGTAAAGCTCTTTTATCTGGATTTTTTCGCATACATGGACATGAGCTGACCTCCAGTTCATATTTATCGAAGAAAGAAAAAAATTCGAGTGGGTCTAATTTTTTGTTACGTATTGGGCTCTATACATTCTTTATGCGTTACACGGTCGGTAAAGCTCTTTTATCCGGATTTTTCGCATATATGGACATGACCTGAACTCCAGTTAATATTTATCGAACAAAGAAAAAAATTCGAGTGGGTCTAATTCTTTGTTACGTATTGGGCTCTTTACATTTTTATGTGTTTTGGAGGTTACACTGTCGGAAAAGCTCTTTTATCCGGATTTTTTCGCATATATGGAAATGAGCTGACCTCCAGTTAATATTTATCGAAGAAAGAAAACAATTCGAGTGGGTCTAATTTTTTGTTACGTTATGCGTTTTGGAGGTTATACTGTCGGAAAAGCTCTTTTATCCGGATTTTTTCTCATATATGGACATGACTTGACATCCGGTTAATATTTATCGAAGAAAGAAAAAAATTCGAGTGGGTCTAATTTTTTGTTACGTATTTGGCTCTGTATATTTTTTATGCGTTTTTGAGGTAACACTGTCGGAAAAACTCTTTTATCCGGATTTTTTCGCATATATGGACATGACGTGACCTCCAGTTAATATTTATCGAAGAAAGAAAAAAAATCGAGTGGGTCTAATTTTTTGTTACGTATTGGGCTCTGTATATTTTTATGCGTTTTTGAGGTAACACTGTCGGAAAAGCTCTTTTATCCGGATTTTTCGCATATATGGACAGGACTTGACCTCCAGTTAATATTTATCGAAGAAAGAAAAAAATTCGAGTGGGTCTAATTTTTTGTTACGTTATGCGTTTTGGAGGTTACACTGTCGGAAAAGCTCTTTTATCCGGATTTTTCTCATAATATATATGGACATGACTTGACCTCCAGTTAATATTTATCGAAGAAAGAAAAAAATTCGAGTGGGTCTAATTTTTTGTTACGTTATGCGTTTTGGAGGTTACACTGTCGGAAAATCTCTTTTATCCGGATTTTTTCTCATATATGGACATGACTTGACATCCGGTTAATATTTATCGAAGAAAGAAAACAATTCGAGTGGGTCAATTTTTTTGTTACGTATTTGGCTCTGTATATTTTTTATGCGTTTTTGAGGTAACACTGTCGGAAAAGCTCTTTTATCCGGATTTTTTCGCATATATGGAAAGGACCTGATCTCCAGTTAATATTTATCGAAGAAAGAAAAAAATTCGAGTGGGTCTAATTTTTTGTTACGTTATGCGTTTTGGAGGTTACACTGTCGGAAAAGCTCTTTTATCCGGATTTTTCTCATATATGGACATGACTTGACATCCGGTTAATATTTATCGAAGAAAGAAAAAAATTCGAGTGGGTCTAATTTTTTGTTACGTATTTGGCTCTGTATATTTTTTATGCGTTTTTGAGGTAACACTGTCGGAAAAACTCTTTTATCCGGATTTTTTCGCATATATGGACATGACCTGACCTCCAGTTAATATTTATCGGAGAAAGAAAAAAAATCGAGTGGGTCTAATTTTTTGTTACGTATTGGGCTCTCTATATTTTTATGCGTTTTTGAGGTAACACTGTCGGAAAAACTCTTTTATCCGGATTTTTTCGCATATAAGGACATGACCTGACTTCCAGTTAATATTTATCGAAGAAAGAAAAAAAAATCGAGTGGTCTAATTTTTTGTTACGTTATGCGTTTTGGAGGTTACACTGTCGGAAAAGCTCTTTTATCCGGATTTTTTCTCATATATGGACATGACTTGACATCCGGTTAATATTTATCGAAGAAAGAAAAAAATTCGAGTGGGTCTAATTTTTTGTTACGTATTGGGCTCTGTATATTTTTTATGCGTTTGTGAGGTAACACTGTCGGAAAAGCTCTTTTATCCGGATTTTTTCGCATATATGAACATGACCTGACCTCCATTTAATATTTATCGAAGAAAGAAAAAAAAAAATTCGAGTGGGTTTAATTTTTTGTTACGTATTGGGCTCTTTACATTTTTTATACGTTTTGGAGTTTACACTGTCGGAAAAGCTTTTTTATCCGGATTTTTTTCGCATATATGGACATGACTTGACCTCAGGTTAATATTTATCGAAGAAAGAAAAAAAATCGAGTGGGTCTAATTTTTTTTGTTACGTATTGGGCTCTATACATTTTTATGCGTTTTGGAGGTTAGACTGTCGGAAAAGCTCTTTTATCCAGATTTTTTCGCATATATGGACATGACCTCACCTCCAGTTAATATTTATCGAAGAAAGAAAAAAAATTCGAGTGGGTCTAATTTTTTGTTACGTTTTGCGTTTTGGAGGTTACGCTGTCGGAAAAGCTTCCTTTATCCGGATTTTTTTGCATAAATTATATGGACATGACCTGACCTCCAGTTAATATTTATCGAAGAAAGAAACAAATTCAAGTGGTTCTAATTTTTTGTTACGTATGGGCTCTATACATTTTTATGCGTTTTGGAGGTTACACTGTCGGAAAAGCTCTTTTATCCGGATTTTTTCGCATATATGGACATGACCTGACCTCCAGTTAATATTTATCGAAGAAAGAAAAAAAAAAATCGGGTGGGGTCTATTTTTTGTTACGTTATGCGTTTTGGAGGTTACACTGTCGGAAAAGTTCTTTTATCCGGATTTTTTCGCAAGGATTTACTTGATTTGATCTCCAATTAATATTTATTTATTGAAGAAACATGAAGTACCGACTATTTCTTTTATAGGCGCATACCGTATTGGAATGTCATCTTTCCCTGGGTAAGATCTGACACCAGGCCAGCCCATGGCCCGAGGGTAACATGAGTATGTTTGTTTTACCTTGAAGGCAAGGATATAAGGACATGACCTGACTTCCAGTTAATATTTATCGAAGAAAGAAAAAAAAATCGAGCTGGGTCTAATTTTTTGTTACGTTATGCGTTTTGGAGGTTACACTGTCGGAAAAGCTTTTTATCCGGATTTTTTTCTCATATATGGACATGACTTGACATCCGGTTAATATTTATCGAAGAAAGAAAAAAATTCGAGTGGGTCTAATTTTTTGTTACGTATTGGGCTCTGTATATTTTTTATGCGTTTGTGAGGTTACACTGTCGGAAAAGCTCTTTTATCCGGATTTTTTCGCATATATGAACATGACCTGACCTCCATTTAATATTTATCGAAGAAAGAAAAAAAATTCGAGTGGGTTTAATTTTTTGTTACGTATTGGGCTCTTTACATTTTTTATACGTTTTGGAGTTTACACTGTCGGAAAAGCTTTTTTATCCGGATTTTTTCGCATATATGGACATGACTTGACCTCAGGTTAATATTTATCGAAGAAAGAAAAAAAATCGAGTGGGTCTAATTTTTTTGTTACGTATTGGGCTCTATACATTTTTATGCGTTTTGGAGGTTAGACTGTCGGAAAAGCTCTTTTATCCAGATTTTTTCGCATATATGGACATGACCTGACCTCCAGTTAATATTTATCGAAGAAAGAAAAAAAATTCGAGTGGGTCTAATTTTTTGTTACGTTTTGCGTTTTGGAGGTTACGCTGTCGGAAAAGCTTCCTTTATCCGGATTTTTTTGCATAAATTATATGGACATGACCTGACCTCCAGTTAATATTTATCGAAGAAAGAAACAAATTCGAGTGGTTCTATTTTTTTGTTACGTTGAGCTCTATGCGTTTTGGAGGTTACACTGTCGGTAAAGCTCTTTTATCCGGATTTTTCGCATATATGGACATGACCTGACCTCCAGTTAATATTTATCGAAGAAAGAAAAAAAAATCGGGTGGGGGTCTATTTTTTTGTTACGTTATGCGTTTTGGAGGTTACACTGTCGGAAAAGTTCTTTTATCCGGATTTTTTCGCAAGGATTTACTTGATTTGATCTCCAATTAATATTTATTTATTGAAGAAACATGAAGTACCGACTATTTCTTTTATATGCGCATACCGTATTGGAATGTCATCTTTCCCTGGGTAAGATCTGACACCAGGCCAGCCCATGGCCCGAGGGTAACATGAGTATGTTTGTTTTACCTTGAAGGCAAGGATAGTCTTGCAAATATGGGCTAACTTTCCCCTAGGCCATCCAATATGCCATATACATTAGGACTAAAAGTTCACAGATTTTGTTATGGTATGCGATTGGAGGTTTGCGTGTCAAAAAATGGGGTTTATAGGATTTTCTGGTTTCATGGTTCGACTTCATTTGATATCCCATTAATATTAGTTATAGACAAAAAGTGTTATTTTTGATAGGTTATTCCATGTGTAGGTGTTAATGTAAAAAAAATGGTTTTATTCTGATATTTTTAGCGGCGAAGCCAACTGAAGCAATACCCGTGTAACAAATCGCTTGTTAAAACCATAGTGCAGTTATGTCTACGACAAACTCACCGTGACATTTCCAACCATAAACCCGCTTAGTGAAGATTAAACCGAGATATGCAGTACTAAACCATTATAGTAATCGATTGTCCAATGCAAATTTATTACCACGTGATAATATAAATCCAATGAGCGATCGAATTGTCCGCTACGGTCGATAATCCAATGGATAATGACGTTATTGACATGTACGGGCAGAGCTCCACTGACCGAGTTTTGGGGTATTTTGCAATGGTTTGCTGTCATTTACTCATCAAGGTGGTCCCCCGTTATTTTAGGGACTATGCTATTGATTTAAAGATTGACATGTAGAGAATAAACCATACTTGATTGACAGAAAGTACTAAGTTTGTACCTATTACGGTTTCGTGACACCCTCTTCCAAATGCGCCCAAGCCAGGGCGGTCCGGTAAAGCAAAATGTGCATTAGAATAACACGGGAGTTTGGATATAGATGGTAGGATTTCTTTCTCATACAGATGTATGGTCCCTCGTTATTGAAGCATGTACCGGGTTGAAAATTCAGATATTTTGAAAAGAATAAGTAATTGAAACATAGAGCAAGTACTAAAATCATAGCTTTTATACTTTTTGATATGTGACGCTAACTAATTCATCTCCTATATCTACAACACAGCGCTACCAGTAGGGGTCAATTGCCTATTGTGAGTGCCCCTGTGTTGTGTGCATACATGTAGGCAACAATAACTGCATGATGCACCGAACAAACTTTGAGATGCGTGTTGTGTGAGATGTGTGCACAGACTGTCCTGGACTTTCCCACAATCTTGGTTCGGTTCCGTCTTTGGATAATGGAATGATACATAATTACGTACGACCTATGAACAAAAAGTTCTATAACCCCATTAACCCGCCCCAGTTTCCGGTTCTAAAATAGGCCTACTCCATTGGTGCTGATTTAGGTTGTGGTGCGGAGCGGTAATCGGACACGCACATATTTTTTCAATCTTGCTAAATTATTACTTCAGTATCTATTTCGTGTAATTGATCTTTTCGGTGAACCCATAAGCCTTTGCGATTACACCTGATATGTCGTCATTTGACTTCAGTACGCGTCAGGCCGATGCGAACATCGTTTAGCAAACATCGTTACTGCGCATTATATATGTCGACGTGACGTCAAGTAACGACATCTCAGGTGTACTCGCAAAGGCTTATGGATTTACCGAAAATAATTGATGCTGGGATATGTTTTAAACCTAAAATACATTGTTATAACTGGTATTATTGATGTTTGGTTACACATTTGATGTTGTTTCAGTTATAATATGCTAGCATTTTAGGCCAAAAAAACTAAATTGTTGTCTTGCCCTCCCAAGCCTAAAATCTTGGTACAGCCGGCCGGATTTTTTTGTACCAACTCAACCATTTGATACCTTCTATTTTACAGTAACATGAGTGAAGAGAGGCAAATGCATAATATCGGCTGTATTTTCTACCCGATGTTTAAAATTTTTATTGAAGTAAATAATATCAAGGTCTTTCACAACTTATTTTTAAACCCAAAAAAACCGGGCCCATAATTATTTTCGCGATTTTGACCCGGCCGCGGAGGGCAATGCAACAACTTTCTTTTTTACCTAATCATAACACTTGTATATCGATCTAATCTCCTAAGAGGAATACACACATATTTTCATTTAAATGTTTACGACTTTTATCGTTTCCGGAATATAAAATCTTACTCTGGTTATGAGTTCACCTACAAAAATATGGAAAATGTATCAAAATACAGTGTAGGTAACATTTAAATGTACAATTATGCTAAGCTTGAAGAAGCTATCATTTTATACAGGACAGAAGTTATAAGAGTGGAGGTAGAACTTTTTGAATGACCTCGTATATCAAGGAGGTTCAACGCCCCTCGGAAAAATGCCACAATGAAATAAAATATGAAATATAATCTTCAGTAGATAGCAATGACTTCACAGAACAACCTGCTATCATTTGATAGCACTGTCTTTACATAACCATCAGCTATCTTCAGTAGATAGCAATTACTTCACATCAGCAACCTCGGTAAATATATATGACTTTACATAGCCATCAGCTAATATCAATAGATAACAATGACTTTATATGACCATTTCTAAATTGGCAAATACTGTATCAAGTTGACAATACCCTAACCCTAACCTTTAACCCTAACCCTAAGCCCTATAACTATAAATCTTAACCCAAGTCCCAAACCAAAACCCTAACCACAAGCAGCGCCCTTACCCTTACCCGCTCTGAAAACCTTAACCCGAATATCCTAAACCCTAAACCATTACCCTAAGTCCAAACCCTAAACCCTAACCATAACTAATTCGGTGGGTTGGCACTGTATTTAGCAGTTCAGCATATAGGGGGCGAAATGTCAGGTAGGCGAAGTGTCCTGTTTCCCTTTAGTAGATACGTGGTGTGTGGACACTATATCCAGCAGTTCAGCACGTAGGGGGTGAAATGGTAGGGATGCGAAATGTCCTGTTTCCCTTTAGTAGGTGAGAATAACTTCAGCTATCTTCAGCAGATAACAAAGACTTCAGATAGCCTTCCGCTAATATCAGTAGGTAGCACTGACATCACATATAGCCATCAGCCATCTTCAGTAGATAGAAATGACTTCACATAGTCGTCAGCTATCTTTAGTAGATAGCAATGACATCGCCATCAGCTATCTTCAGTAGATTCCCCACGAATACGCTCACACCCGGACCCCAACCTTCTTCTGAAGAAATGTTTTTCCTTGATTATAGCTATACTCAATAAAGGAAATATGAATTATATTTTACCTAACAACGCAAATTTACAAGATTGTAAAATTGCCCAAATTGTTAAAATGTAGTATGCAAATTTATGTAGGTAAGGAACAGCAATGTTTAAAATTTGCTTCATTCCAAGTAAGTGATTATGTGATTATATGTGATTATTAGGCCTACATAATGGTTAAAGTTTGTTGAATTTTCAGATTGTCTGATTAGCAATATACTTGATGACCATGCATGATGACGGTGAGGTGACCATGCAAATTGTATGCAAATTAGCTAATTTTCTATAATTGTTCTTCACGTGCAAAACATTGCAGACTCCACAGTTACAAACTTCAAACTATTCTCTACCTTCACAAGAAATCAGAGGAACTCCAGATACCTCTATCGAATTGTATTTTTTTAAACAGACATTTATTACGGTTCTTCCACACATGACACATTAGTTTAGTGGTGCTTTGGTCAACTTCAAAGGACCTTTCTAGAGGGCGCAAACATGATTCAACAACGACAGATTCGGAAAAATGAACCCTTTTATAATTCGGAATAGAGATCACGGTGACTCATTTCGGAATAAAGAACCCTATTTAGATTTCGGAATGAAGAATGTTTTTTTCATATTCCGAATAGAGAACATTTTTTTCATATTCGGAGTAGAGAACACGGTGACTTGTTTCGAAATAAAGAACCTTTATTCGATTTCGGAATAGAGAACCCATTGTTCATATTCGGAATAACGAACTTTTTTCATATTCGGAATATAGAACCTTTTTGTTTTCGGAATAGAGAGCCTGTTTGTGTTTTGACAATTTTCGGAATAGATAACCTTCGAAATAGAGAACCGTTTATTTCGGAATAGCGAACCTTTAGTAACATTGTACACCCTTTGTCAGTGCACCCGATCTACTTTCGGCCCCAGGCACCCTGACCCAAAGTAAGCAGAGGCGTCGTTAGACCAATCGGATTTGGGGGGTGGGGTGGTGGGGTATACGGCATAATTTTGCCGACGGAAATATCTTGGTCTGTCTAATACAATTGTGAATTGTATATCCCAATTTTATTTTTTCGCCAGGGCGCTTAAGAATCTAAAAAGTGTGTGTGTGTGTGGGGGGGGGTGGGGGGGGGGTGGGGGGTAATTATCAAAATTTTTCCTCAATATTTTTTTTTTTTCATTATTAACTACTTTTACAATAACAATATTGTATAACAACAACTTCCGCACATTGGCTTTTGTAATCTGCCGACAATCCTATATGTTTTGCCGACAACCGTCACTTTTGCCGACAACATTAAGAATTGGAGGAGGGGTGTCTCAACCCATACCACCACACCCCCTTCTAGCGGCAGCCCGCAAAGTTACGTTACCGCAATCAAAAAGGAATGACTGGGCACCATACTAGCATATATTCCTTCCTTCCTATAGTTTCATGTTTTTGTCCTTTTGGGGCGTCCTCTTTCATGATATATCTTTTAATTTTCTCTGTTTAATGATGAACGTAACATTTATATTAAAAAAACATATACAGTTTATTGGTAAATTACCGATTTTGTTTGGAACAGAAATTACATGTGCTCAAAGTGGTTTGTGGCCGAATTGCCGTGGGACCGAATTGTTTTGGGTGCGAATCGACCTGGCCCTCAGGACGGGTATGGTCGAGGACTCAGGGAAGGTAATATGGATTCTGCTTAAGGGGATATAATACCATGATTTTGATCAGTATTCTTTTTTTTTGTTGCAAATTTATGAAGTACATGTTTCATAACAAACTATAATTTATTCTCTTTAAGTAGAGTACATGAATAGAATACATTAAATCCTTTGTTATACTATCTTTAGAAAACTTATTCAGCAATGCATGCTAAATAACACTGAATAAATTAAATAAACTTTTCCACAATGGATGCATAGTCAATTTAATATTATGTACCTTCTATAATGTGTTGTTAGGAAAAGAGATTTAATAAAAACCCCTTTAAAAGAGAGTGTTCAGGCATGATTAGAACACATAGTTATGCAATGTAGGTCGTTGGTGTTGAATAAGGTCGCGTTTCTTATAATTAGGGCTAATGATACTGTTTTTATATGTAGGCCTACATAAGATTAAGATATAAGATTGTGAAGATCCTTAAGCATTTTGATTAAAAGGGTAAATATAACGTTCCACTAGGGTGATTAGCGCTTCAATATTTAGAGACTGCATATCTACTAATGTAGAGCCTGTTGGGATATGTATAGATATGATATGATGTGTGATAGATAATGATAATGATGAGGTTTCTTAAGACTTGGGTGATTTTAGGAAATACAGTAAAATTTTAACGTTCCAGAAGGCTGATTATCATTGTCCAAAATGATAAGAATATCCCATTTTATCTGTTTTTGGTTTTGTTTTTGGTACAGAAGTGCAAAATTATGATGTAGCTGGAGGGGATCATGAAATAACCAAAAACTTGTATAATTTAATACAAAATCAATTAAAATTGCATGAAAACAACAAGTTAAAACTGGACCTGTTTTGGTTAATGCTAAGAACTTCATTACATTAGTGGCCACTTACTTTCAACTAGAGAGGAAAAGTAAAAGTTGAAGCCTTAAGGGCTACGTGTATGAAACTATACCTATTCAGATAATGCATCAAAATACTGTGTGCAATAATGGAGAAGATATAAACATTTGGCCTTAAAATTCAATGTTGTAAATAATGTTGTTATGCTGGGCTGATTATATCAAATCCATATCAGTCAGAACAAGTACCTCTCAATGCAAATTTAAGAAGTTCATGGGCATTTGGTATTGTATATTTGGCCATGCACACTGATCTAGTTGGCTGGCAAACAAAATCTGATCTAAAGAAGTTCCTGAGCAGTATGTAATTTACTAACTTGAACTTCCAGACCACTATCAATCTGTCAACACCCATAACTATTGAAACTAATATCATCCCCAGGTAAAAAAAACCCCTCCACTATGGGCTACAGAACAGTTTTATAAGTAATTTCATGGGAAATGAGGCTAATATTCTATGCCCACCTCAAGTTAGATATCTCACTGCTGCATATATATTATGAACTATGTCATAGGGAGTGAGGTTAATTTAGTAGCTAGCATTTATAGTCTGTATTTCCATTACCAGGCATTATCCTATCAAATATTATCCTATAAAATATTTTTAGTGAAGACAAAGCAAAAGCATTTGCAGAAGAAGCCTGACTTGGAGCTACTTAGGTTCAAAGGTCGACTTTAATTCCAAGGTCTAAACTGGATGTATATATTCACTCAGGTGTACCTGAGCGAAAAAAGGCTATAATATGTCATCATAGGTCAGGTTATAGGTCACTTGGTTCAGGTCAAATTTAGGCATCCATTTTGAAAACTTGTGATAGTCTGTGATATTATAATGAGGCATCAATTTTAATATTTAGTTTTTTACTGGATATAATATTGAAAAGGTGTGAGGTGGATATACTAAAATACCTTGGGATGTAAATGGTGAGTACAATTTAGATTTCCTAGTTGAGATGGATTGGACACATAAATATAAAATAGTTACCAAAATCACAAAAGTGAAGCTTACGAAAAACTACCTAATATGGTGGTATAGGTGACAAGAATTGCTGTAGTGTGGTTGTGGTAACCTGTTACCTATGGCTTAATTAAGTTTCAGTGAAATAATGTCGCAAGTTAAAAATATAGCTCAAAATTGAAAATAGAAGCATTTTAACCACTTTGTTTTTTAATAGGTGTGGAGCACCAAGTTCATGAAGTCATAAAAGAAATCAGGAAGCGCTTATTTCCATTTTACATATCAACATTATTTCCCTAATGTGTTAGCAACACATATCCAAATTTTTAACGAAATCCGTTGATAGTAAGCTTTCCAAAATGAAGTGAATTTAAAACACCAGTGATGTACCACCTTTTGGCTTCTACCTTAAAAGCATGTAAGTTACATTGATACCGATGCCACCAATAGAACGAGAACATTTTGCATACCCCCTTAAAAGCCACAATTAATGCACGATTTTTTACAGATTTTTTTAAAACCTTTTTTTGCAAATTTGTTGTATGTTTACACATGTGCCAAACTTACACTAAACTCATGTTAATTGGTTTCAGACAAATTTGGTGTGATTGCAGGACAACATAATAGAAAATCTATGATTTTTACACATTTCAGATTTTTGCAGTATTTAGGGAGCGGTCATTTAATATCTACGCCAGCAAGGGGGATGGAGGATTTCCATATTTTTCTCGATTTTTACGTTCCCCTTTCAGGTTCCCCCACCAATCAGGTAAAAAAATTAATGTTCCTCTCCCCTATTAAAAACAAGTCCTTGGCCTTTTTTGTTTCTGATGTTTTTATCGAATGCTTTCGGTTGACACTTGTACTGGTTCTCACATTATCCAGTCAAAATGTTACAGCACTAAAATCATAGATTTACTTTTAGAGTTAACAAGTCACTGTACAACTGATTATGTGATGCCGCGATGTAGGCCTACAAAAGTATAAAAACAAGTTAGAAATTACTATGGAGGGAATGACGTTTCTTGCTTCCCTTTGAACATGAAATTGCTGCAATAATATCATGGGCGTGCCCAAAGACATCGACAGGGGGTCCAGGGGGCTCAATGCTAGGTAGGCCTCTGTCGGGGTCCAGAGCTTCAGTGGGAAAGGCCCCCCGGAAAATTGACATTCGACTACTTTGAATGAAATTTGATGCTTTCTGGTGTGATTTAGAAAACTAATAATGGTTAAAGGCATATGGCCTATAAAGTTAGGCGCACCGTGTGCATAATAGGAGGCTAGAGAGAGAGGGGGGGTGACGGATTCCAGAAAATGGATTCTCTTCTTTTAAATTTGATTCCTGGTTGACCCACAAAAGTGTTTGTGGGGAGTGAAAATGTTTATCACAAAAGTTTGTATTACACTTTATATTATTGATATACAAGCTTTAATTTTAAGCTATTAGGAGCATTCAAAGTGAAGGCAGTTTCCATGGCAACGGCTATATATACTCATTTTAAAGCAAATTCTCCCAGCAAAATTGAGCAAATTTCTCAGTAAAATAAAAAATGGGAGTAAATGAGGCCACGATCTAGAGAAGGGCAAGTTTTGAGAGAAAAAATAATAATAAAAACAATTTAAAATAAAAAAAGAAAGAATACAACACATGGTCAACCCTCTTAAGAATGTAAGCATTAAAATAACACATTTTCTGGCCCACCAGGATAATAATTTAAAAATTTTTCATAATTTCTCCATTTTTATAACGTGCGTCACCCAATAGGATTTGCACACACGTTTAAATAGCTTGTTATCAAATTATATCAGTGACATTAACAAATATCGTATATTGGACATATTTTTGTATAATTACTCACGATATTCGCCCATACTGAACAGAGCTAGATAATTATTATCTTGTGTAATAAAAATCGATGATCGAATATAACTTTTTCGCAAGGTACCGATACCAATATGAATATCCGATTCATAATAAATTGTAAGTATGGGATAATACTGGACACTTCACCCCGCACACTTTCACCACGTATATTTCCACGCGGCCCGCACATTTTCATCCCAGCACATTCTCATCCCGTACGCATTCGCCCTCTAAATAACAAGCTATTCTATGTTCAAAATGGGCCGGTCGGTCCAGTCGATTTTTTAAACCTTCAGCTTTTAAAAATCCTAACAAGTATTAAATACTGGTTCATCCATTAGGGACATTGTCAATTTTTACTACTGAATAGGCCTACTTGTTAGATAATCAATTAAGACTAGTCTTTCAAAAAAAATTAAATTAAAAAAAAAAACATTTAGTTTCTATATCTGTACAAATTGTTTTTTAAATCCTCACTCGATTTTTTTTTATCTTTCTTCGATAAATGTTGGAGGTCAAGACAAAATGCGAAAAAATCCGGATAAAAGAACTTTTCGGACAGTGTCGGAGCCAAAACGCATAACGTAACAAAAAATTAGACCCTCTCTGTTTTGTTTCTTTCTTCGATAAATATTAACCGGAGGTCAAGTCAAGTGCATTTATGCGAAAAAATCCGGAAAAAAGAACTTTTTCGACAGTGTCGGAGCCAAAACGCATAACGTAACAATTAGACCCTCTCCACTTTTTTCTTTCTTCGATAGGTATTAACCGTAAGTCAGGTCAACTCCATTTATGCAAACAAATCCGGATTGAAGAACTTTTCTGAGAGTGTCGGAGTCAAAACGTATAACGTAACAAAACAATTAGACCCCCTTGAATTTTTTTCTTTCTTCGATAAATATTAATCGGAGGTGAGGTCAAGTTCATACATGCGAAAAAAATCCCGGTAAAAGAGCTTTTCCAACAGTGTAACCTCTAAAACACAGAGAAAATGTATAAAGCCCAGTACGTAACAAAAAATAGAACCACTCGAATGTTTTTCTTTCTTCGATAAATATTAACCGGAGGACAAGTCATGTCCATATATGCGAAAAAATCCGGATAAAAGAGCTTTTCCGACAGTGTAACATCCAAAACGCATAAAAATGTCAAGGGCCCAATACGTAACAAAAAATTAGACCCACTCGAATTTTTTTTCTTTCTTCGATAAATATTAACTGGAGGTCAGGTCATGTCCATATATGCGAAAAAATCCGGATAACGACAGTGTAACCTCCAAAACGCATAAAAAATGTATAGAGCC